>NW_027196604.1:57500-84533 GCF_038502225.1 Cherax quadricarinatus | reverse complement strand
TAATAATACAGTAGAGCAGTACAGTACAATAACACACAAGTCCAGTACAATACAATAACACTTAAGACCAGAACAGTGCAAAAACACACAAGACCAGTACAATACAAAAACACAGAAGACCAGTAGAGTACAGTAACACACAGGACCAGTACGGTGCAATAACACAAAGACCAGTACAGTACAATAACATAAAGGACCAATAAAAACAATAACACAGTTGAAGTGAGAGGATGGAGCCTTATATAGCGTTATATAAGGCTCCATCCTGTCACTTCAACTCCATATTGTTTCAGACTATGGAAAATACTCTTCTCCAGACTGAGGGACTGACCACCTCAAAACTTCACGAGTGATGGACTGATTACATCGTCTTCAAGCATCTTCTGCTTCTATTAACTTTTCTGTACTCGACTGAAGAAACTTACTGTATAGGCGAAACGTTTCGAAATAAAGATACCTAACTGTTGCATATGTGTCTTACCTAACAACCTGTCGGTATTTTATACCATTTTAATGTTCACAGAAGATCAGTACAATACAATAACACAGAAAACCAGTACAATTCTATAACATGGAAAACAAGAAGTGGACAATAACACACAAGACCAGTACAGTACAATAACACAGAAGACCATACAGTACAATAACATGGAAGACCAGAACAGTATAATAACACACAAGACGGACACAGCTCAATAACACAGAGGAGCAGTACAGTATAATAACACAAAAGACGAACACAGCTCAATAACACAGAAGACCAGTACTGTTGAATAACACCGAAGACCAGTACAATGCAATAATACAGAAGACCAGTATAGTACAATGACACACAAGACCACAGCAGTAGAATAGCACGCAAGACCAGTACAGTACAATAACACACCAGACCAGTACAGAGCAAAAACTCACAAGACCAGTGCAGTGTAATAACACAGAAGACCAGTACAGTTCTATAACACGCAAAACCAGAACTGGACAATAACACACAAGACCATTACAGTACAATAACACAGAAGACCAGTACAGTACAATAACATGGAAGACCAGTACAGTATAATAACACACAAAACGAATACAGTTCAATAACACAGAAGAGCAGTACAGTAATAATTCACAAGGCCAGTCTAGTACAAATAACACAGAAGACAAGTACAGCACAATAACACAGAGGACCAGTTCTGTAGAATAACACAGAAGACCAGTACAATTCAATAATACAGAAGACCAGTACAATACAATAACACACAAGACCACAGAAGTAGAAGAACACACAAGACCACAGAAGTAGAATAACACACAAGACCAGTACAGTACAATGGCACAGAAGACCAGTACAATAACATCCAAGGCCAATATAGTACAATAACGCTGATGAGCAGTACAGTATAATAACACACAGGTCCAGTATAGTGCAATAACACTGAAACCAGTACAACCTGACGTATAATACCAACTGACTTGATTCGTCTTATACGTAACAAACGAACCGCTGCCTAAAGTCTTTTACCAACAGTGTCCTATCAGCACTCTATTTTCAGCAGAAACCTACAAGACGTCTTGTGCCAAAAGTTTTCTGGTAACAATATCGTCCAGTCTTATACATTTGATTCCTACCTACAGAATCCCAAGAAAAGAATCCTGCCAATAAGTTTTCTATCATGTATATACCAAACAAGTTACATAGTGTTATTAATTGTGGAGTATCAGACAGACTTTATACACATCACAACACAACGATGGTGGTGAAGAAAACATATGACACCAGAGAGGAACTTTCACCTGCGAAACAAACTTCTTCATTCAATAGTTCCCTCCGACAATTGTGTCTCTTTTATTACTTACTGACTTTGTGCTATATATCTCTGCAACATAGTGCACCACAACATTCTGTGTGTTATATATCTCTGCAATATAGCGCACCACAACATTCAGTGTGCCATATATATCTGCAACATAGCGCATCACAGCATTCAGTGTGCCATGTATCTCTGCAACATAGTGCACCACAACATTTAGTGTGTTATATCTTTGCAACATAGCGCATCACAGCATTCAGTGTGCCATGTATGTCTGCAACATAGTGCACCACAACATTTAGTGTGTTATATCTTTGCAACATAGCGCCACAGCATTCAGTGTGCCATATATCTCTGCAACATAGTGCGCCACAACATTCAGTGTGCAATATATGTTAACATTTATGCATCACAATACATAATAACAATATCGGAAACATTAACACACAGTCGTACTGGCCAGGTTGTGGCAGCGACAACCATAATTCTTGTAGTCAAGAGATCGAATTATCGAAGTTTAGAGTTATTATTTTCATTACAGAGAGGTTTGTGGTTTGTGTCTGTGATGGTGAATGTTTTTTTCATAAATGAAGAGTTGAGAGCAGTGTATATGTGAGCTAAGGAAATATGTGGATCATGTGTAAACACTAAAATACATAAGTGAAGAACACTTATGTAAAGGAAAGCAGCACTTAATTAGATTTATAGGTTTTGGAAAAATATAAGTGAGATGTTTGTAGAGTTACAAATGTATTTAATCTTAGGTAATGTTTTGATAGCTATTAACTTATAATAATCAAGAAAGACGTAAAGATTTACACAGAAAACTAGGTCTTAGATAATGTTGTGTGATGTCACCTGTTTTCTTAAAGACTTGTTAAGTCACTGTACTTTGGTCAAAAGAGAAAATATAGACATCAAGCCATCATGTAGACCTGGTGTTACTGTAAACACAGCTTTATTAACATACTGTGTTAAAAGTCTGTACACAAACACACACACACACACACACACATATGCACACACACATGATGGGTGCAGACGTGGGTACACAAGGCTCCGAGAACCTTTGTGTTTTTGAGGGGTGCAATAACTCCTAGCAGTAATCAGTGGTAGTGACAAAGTCAGTGAACAAACCTACGAGTGATAACTATAGTTATTAGTTGAAAAAATTCGAGGGGAAACCTAAATTCAGTATTTTCTTTTAAAAGTGCCAAACCGTTGTGGATCTACTAGGCACTGTTGCCACACAGATACAAACATAAAAAGATCAAAGTGAGTGTGGAAACGGGTGATCAAGAATTACCAGCGTTTGGTTAACAAGTGAAATGTGGGACACCGTAATGTGAGAGTGAAAAAGTTAATAGGCAAAAGGAGAAAGAAAAAATAAAATATACAACAAGGGAAGGTGGCAGTAGGCCTACTGAAGCAGTGACGTCACAACAGTTTGTATGCCATTATACATATAAAGTGTAACACCGAATGTGAAGTGTATTCTGTAATAAGTGAAAATTGAAATCACTTGAGGAACGGGGGATGCATGAGCATATATGGTTATAAACATCATGGGTGAAGGAGTTACAAAATAGTGAGAGAAGGCCTATGTACGACGGCTACGTCATCAGCTTCTGGCAACTTGTCATTACACCGCTGTCAGCGCAAGTATTCCACCTGTTGAGGTTGCATTTTGCAAGATTGAGTCTGGTCCTGCATCACTGTTAGATACTGGTCACTCACTCCTGCAAGCCATTACCAGAATTAGAGTAGAAATAGCATAGAGGAGAGTGCAAGGAGTAAAGCGGTAGTGAGGGATAACGTCAGACACTTAAGCTGAGACAAGCTAAATTTTACAACCTAGCTACTTTCTGAATTTTAGAAGTAGAATCGATAAGTGTTACAAGTATTGGTAAGCTTAGAATTACTGGTATCTACAGGTATTCATTAGCAGTATGAATACTTAGAAGTGGGGGCATACACACACACACACACACACACACACACACACACACACACACACACACACACACACACACACACACACACACACACAAAATCAGAACGACAGCAGCTGAGGGAGAGGACAAAAAAGCGAAAGGAGCTAGGAAAAGAGACAAGGATGGAACCAGCAGAGGTCAGTCAGAGCAGAACAGAACAGCAAGGGCAAGCACACACAACTATTCTCAGAACCATACAACCTATCACACCATCCCAACACACACTACAATCCATACCCACAGCCTCCACCCAACACCGAGCTATAGAATCCCACAGTATGCCACCAGGTCTCCCACCCTCACAGGCCCCCCAAACCACAGTGTTAGAAAGGAAACTGAAGGTATGGTACACAAACGCTGATGGAATAACAAATAAGTGGGAGGAGTGGCATGAAAGAGTCAAAGAAGCATCACTGGACATCATAGCTCTCACAGAAACCAAGCTTACAAGTATGATAACAGATGCCATCTTTCCAACGGGATACCAAATCCTGAGGAAAGACAGAGGGAACAGGGGGGGGTGGAGGAGTGGCGTTGCTGATCAAAAATCGCTGGAATTTTGATGAGCTGGAGAGAGGAGACAGCGGAGAAGAAAGTGATTACATAGCGGGAACACTTCACTCTGGAGGTCCCAAGGTGGTAATAGCAGTGATGTATAACCCACCACAGAACAGCAGGAGGCCAAGGCAAGAGTACGACGAGAGCAATAGAGCGATGGTTGACACACTGGCTAGAGTGGCCAGAAGAGCTCATGCATGCAGGGCAAAGCTCCTGATCATGGGTGACTTTAACCACAAGGAGATCGAGTGGGAGAACTTGAACCCACATGGGGGCCAAGATACATGGAGGGCTAAGATGATGGAGGTGGTACTGGAAAACTTCATGTGCCAACACGTAAGGGACACTACAAGAGAGAGAGGAGAGGATGAACCAGCAAGGCTGGACTTAGTATTCACCTTGAGTAGTGCAGATATCGAGGACATCACATATGAAAGACCCCTTGGGGCCAGTGACCATGTGGTTTTAAGCTTCGAATACACAGTAGAGCTACAAGTGGAGGGAGAAGCAGGAAGGCCAGGACGAATGAAGCCAAACTACAAGAAAGGGGACTACACAGGAATGAGGAACTACCTGAACGGGGTTCAGTGGGACAGAGAACTGGCAGGGAAGCCAGTTAATGAGATGATGGAATATGTAGCAACAAAATGCAAGGAGGCTGAGGAGAGGTTTGTACCCAAGGGTAACAGGAATAATGAAAAAGCCAGGATGAGCCCATGGTTTACCCAAAGGTGCAGGGAGGCAAAAACCAAGTGTGCTAGGGAATGGAAGAAATATAGAAGGCAAAGGACCCAGGAGAATAAGGAGAACAGTCGTAGAGCCAGAAACGAATATGCACAGATAAGAAGGGAGGCCCAAAGACAATATGAAAATGACATAGCAGCGAAAGCCAAATCTGACCCGAAACTGTTGTACAGCCACATCAGGAGGAAAACAACAGTCAAGGACCAGGTAATCAGGCTAAGGAAGGAAGGAGGAGAGACAACAAGAAATGACCGTGAAGTATGTGAAGAACTCAACAAGAGATTCAAAGAAGTGTTCACAGAGGAGACAGAAGGGACTCCAGAAAGACGGAGAGGTGGGGCACACCACCAAGTGCTGGACACAGTGCACACAACCGAGGAAGAAGTGAAGAGGCTTCTGAGTGAGCTAGATACCTCAAAGGCAATGGGGCCAGATAACATCTCCCCATGGGTATTGAGAGAGGGAGCAGAGGCGCTATGTGTACCCCTAACAACAATATTCAATACATCTATCGAAACAGGGAGATTGCCTGAGGCATGGAAGACAGCAAATGTAGTCCCAATCTTTAAAAAAGGAGACAGACATGAAGCATTAAACTACAGACCAGTGTCACTGACATGTATAGTATGCAAAATCATGGAGAAGATTATCAGGAGAAGAGTGGTGGAACACCTAGAAAGGAATGATCTCATCAACAGCAGCCAACATGGTTTCAGGGACGGGAAATCCTGTGTCACAAACCTACTGGAGTTCTATGACATGGTGACAGCAGTAAGACAACAGAGAGAGGGGTGGGTGGATTGCATTTTCTTGGACTGCAAGAAGGCGTTTGACACAGTTCCACACAAGAGATTGGTGCAAAAACTGGAGAACCAAGCAGGGATAACAGGGAAGGCACTACAATGGATCAGGGAATACTTGTCAGGAAGACAGCAGCGAGTCATGGTACGTGGCGAGGTGTCAGAGTGGGCACCTGTGACCAGCGGGGTCCCACATGGATCAGTCCTAGGACCAGTGCTGTTTCTGGTATTTGTGAACGACATGACGGAAGGAATAGACTCTGAGGTGTCCCTGTTTGCAGATGACGTGAAGTTGATGAGAAGAATTCACTCGATCGAAGACCAGGCAGAACTACAAAGGGATCTGGACAGGCTGCAGACCTGGTCCAGCAATTGGCTCCTCGAGTTCAATCCCACCAAGTGCAAAGTCATGAAGATTGGGGAAGGGCAAAGAAGGCCGCAGACGGAGTACAGTCTAGGGGGTCAGAGACTACAAACCTCACTCAAGGAAAAAGATCTTGGGGTGAGTATAACAACAGGCACATCTCCTGAAGCGCACATCAACCAAATAACTGCTGCAGCATATGGGCGCCTAGCAAACCTCAGAACAGCATTCCGACATCTTAATAAGGAATAATTCAGGACCCTGTACACCGTGTACGTTAGGCCCATATTGGAGTATGCGGCACCAGTTTGGAACCCACACCTAGCCAAGCACGTGAAGAAACTAGAGAAAGTGCAAAGGTTTGCAACAAGACTAGTCCCAGAGCAAAGAGGTATGTCCTACGAGGAGAGGTTAAGGGAAATCAACCTGACGACACTGGAGGACAGGAGAGATAGGGGGGACATGATAACGACATACAAAATACTGAGAGGAATTGACAAGGTGGACAAAGACAGGATGTTCCAGAGATTGGACACAGTAACAAGGGGACACAGTTGGAAGCTGAAGACACAGATGAATCACAGGGATGTTAGGAAGTATTTCTTCAGCCACAGAGTAGTCAGTAAGTGGAATAGTTTGGGAAGCGATGTAGTGGAGGCAGGATCCATACATAGCTTTAAGCAGAGGTATGATAAAGCTCACGGCTCAGGGAGAGTGACCTAGTAGCGATCAGTGAAGAGGCGGGGCCAGGAGCTCGGACTCGACCCCCGCAACCTCAACTAGGTGAGTACAACTAGGTGAGTACACACACACACACACACACACACACACACGCACACACACACGCACACACACACATACACATACACACACACACATACACACACACACATACACACACACATACACACACACACACACACACACACACACACACACACACACATACACACACATACACACACATACACACACACATACACACACACACACACACACACACATACACATACACACACACACACACACACACATACACACACACACACATACACACACACACACACACACACACACACACACACACACACACATACACACACATACACACACATACACACACACACACACACACACACACACACACACACACACACACACACACATACACACACATACACACACATACACACACACATACACACACACACATACACACACACACACACACACACACACACACACACACACACACACACACATACACACACACACATACACATACACACACACACACACACACACACACACACATACACACACACACACCCACACATACACACACACACACAAATACACACACGCGAGGGCAGTGACCTCAGGAACCATCATCAGGTAGTCTCCAGAGGTTGGTAGTCTTGAGGTAGCAAGAGAAAGTACACCTATAGTTGAAGAGAGAATTTCTCCTACAGTCTTGAGGTATTGGGAGAATGTATCATTGGTCGCTGTAGTTTTCTTATCGGAACCATCTTCAAGTAACATTGTTGAGGTATTAAGAGCAAGATACCACTAAATCTAAAGTTGATCTCTTACCTGGTCACCGGCAACAACAACCTGGTTGACCAGGCAGTATATAATGAATAGTCTCAGACCGGATTCGAGAGTAGATCTCTCTAAACCAGTCACAGATATTTGAAGAAGTATGAATAAAGTGACAATTGGTAGATATACAGAAGATCTCAGTAGCGTCTTGAGACATTTAGGAAATGTTACTGGTGGATGTAAATGTAAAGTAATCGTCTTGAGGTAATGGGAAGAAGGTACCAGTGGCAGATGTCTTACCAAGACAGTCTTGATATATTGAGAAAAGGTACCTAGAAGCGCTTTCTTACCGGTACCATTTTGAGGTGCCCGTGTTGAGGTAGTGAGAGCAAGGTGGCACACTATGGCAGGGCCTCGTAGCGGTGCAAGTTAGTGCCTGGGAGCAGGTTTTGTGAACCTGCTTCTCACTCTTGACTCTCGCCACCAACCTGTCCAATCTACTTCTTAGGCATAAATATTAGATAAAGAAAGCATTTTTGTCCATTTATAGAATGCTGAACTTTCTCCAAGCCACTTCAGGATCCGCTGCCACAAACTTACCTCAGCTGAAATAACTACAGAATATTTCCGTAACACTTGCACTAACCCATCCATTATCTCTTCATAATATAAACTGTAACATAATTAATAATGCCTCTGACATCCAGGTAGTAGGCTGGTAGCAACATATCTTACAGGTTTTCTGTCTCATGAACATGTAAGATGATAGGAAAAATCTAATGAACATCTACTTACACTCAGTATACACTTCTTTGCTTTGTTGTGTTTCTTTATAGTTCTTATTCCTGTAATATTTCATTTCCAGTTTAAGATGCTTGGTTTAAGACAGCTGGGCCAATGATCACCGGAATCATTCATACAGTAAAACACAACACACGCCGGAGGAAAAAAAAAAGCATAAAATGAAGCTAAGGTAGATCTGTTTAAAAGGTATAAGTAAACAGGGATAAGTAAAGGAACGCTAAGATGAACTAGAGTCGGTCAGTTCCACTATGTCCTGGGTAAAAATAATGAAGGTATCTGCACGAAGTCTTCCCCAGAGTAGCACTCATGAACCCTCAAGTAGGTTAGGTGTGTCAAGTATCCATGTAGGCGAGTTTTTCTAGAGTTTCCCCAGCAATTTACATAGTTTTTAAGAGTTGTACCGTGCCGGTCTTGCCGTTGGAAAACAAAAATCTGGATATCTGCATAAGCAAGAAACAATGAAGTGCAATTCTAAATTTGGTAGCTGTCTCGAGCAAAACCTTGTTGTGTGATGCTGCCGGATTACCTGCCCAGAGCTCCTTGACGCAAGAAAAACTATGCCATGGATTTTCCTGAAGTGTAACCAAAACATTTATTAACAAAGACTCAGGTAGCTCTCATAGCTTTCATTTCAGAGGTTCACAGACACTGACTGAGCATTTGTATTATTTACTAACAAGTTTAGTTTAATGGCGGCGAGTCTTAGCCGTAACTTATGTGGGAAGTCAGTGAACTGTTTTTTTTTTCTAGTTCTGGTAGCTCACCCGTGTTGAAAGATGCGATGAAGAACAGTATTATTAAGGTGTGAACACACGTGCTTTAAAATGTTTCGTCATTGGCATGGCATCTGTTGTGAGCAATCTCGTATTCCGCCATGCCATTTTCGTGGCCTTTATCAACATTCCCTTTAATGTGAATACGAAACGTTAGGTCACCATACGTCACCATCTTCCTCCCGCTGTTCTTTGTAAAGATTCATCTTATTTCCTTGTTTTTTTTGTATATTCTTCTAGAGTTCTTCGTTCTTCCCGTATCAGAACATTTGGAATTTGTCACCAATGAACATCATGTTGTTTACAGTTGCCCCTGTGGAGAATATTTTATGCTACCCGATTGAACTTTTTCAGCGTCCTGTGTTCAGGCCATGTTTATACTTTGTTTATTATACGACAAAAATAACACGAAGCTGTAATTGATGTTTTTATTCTCTTGGGAGGATGAGTAAGAGTTGTAATAATACTTTGTTGTTCTTGTTTGAATCTTCGTTATTACAGAGTGTGATATTTACCCACCTTCTAGTGCTGGACACACGCACACACACACACACACACACACACACACACACACACACACACACACACACACACACACTAAACCTCACCTTTCTATCTATCCTCGCTCTCCCTGGGACGCGCTCGCACGCACTCACACGCACGCATGAACACACGCACACACACGCATGAACACACGCACACACACGCATGACCACACGCACACACACGCATGAACACACGCACACACACGCATGAACACACGCACACACACGCACACACACGCACACACACGCACGCACACACGCAAACACACGCACGCACACACGCACGCACACACGCACACAATCACACACACGCATGAACACACGCACACACGCACGCACACACACACACACACACACACACACACACACACACACACACACACCACACACACACACACACACACACACACACACACACTAAACCTCACCTTTCTATCTATCCTCGCTCTCCCTGGGACGCGCTCGCACGCACTCATACGCACGCATGAACACACGCAGACACACGCATGAACACACGCACACACACGCATGAGCACACGCACACACACGCATGAACACACGCACACACACGCATGAACACACGCACACACACGCACGCACACACGCAAACACACGCACGCACACACGCACGCACACACGCACACACACACACACACGCATGAACACACGCACACACGCACGCACACACACACACACACACACACACACACACATACACACACACACACACACACACACACACACACACACACCACACACACACACACACACATACTCATATACAACAGGCCTAGTGTCTAATCGACATGTGCCTAGGACAAAATGGTAACTAACACACACACACACACACACACACACATACTACAGGCCTAGTGTCTAATCGACATGTGCCTAGGACAAAATGGTAACTAACACACACATACACATACACATACACACACAGGAACAAGCACTTGTAAGCTGTAGTACACACGCAAACACACACATACACAGGATTTCAGACCGTCCTGTGAACTGACCATCTGAACCTTGCTCCTCTCCCCCCCCCTCTTCCTATCCTAAGTAGAGACCTATCTCTACCTTTCTCACTCTTTACCTATATCTCTCTCTCTACCTATCACTCTCTACCTATCTCTCTCTCTCTCTTCCCTCTCCCATCTCTCCCCTCTAACATCTCTTACCTCTAACACCTCCCCCCCTCTAACATCTCTCCCCCTCTAACATCTCTCCCCTCCCATTATCTCTCCCCTCTCCCTTTCCCCATCTCTCTACCCACCTCCCCTCCTCCCCTCCCTCTCCCCCTAGCGTCTCTCCCGTTTTGCTCTTCCATCTCCCCCCTCTTTCCCCCTTCTCCCCCTCTCTGCTCCCTCTCTCTCTCCCTCTTTGCCTGCTCTGTCTCTCTCTCTCTCTCCCTTTCTCCCTCTCTCTCTCTCTCTCTCTCTCTTGCTCTCTCTCTCTCTTGCTCTCTCTCTTCCCCATTTTCCCTTCTAACTCTCCCCTCTCCTACTCTTCCCTTCACTCTCTCTCCCCCTCTACCTTTCCCTTCTCTCTTCTCTCACAAAAAAAAAAAAAAAAAAAAAAAAAAAATGGTGGGGACTCGCAGGAACCAAGGATCAGATGAGAATGGTTCTGGTAGGGAGGAGTGGATGGAGGAGCAGTGGAAAAGGATGGAACAAGAGTGGGAGAGAAAATTAGGAGAGCTTTCTGAAAAAATGGAGAAAGAGCTCTCTGTGAAATTGGAAAAGAGGTTGGAGAAGGAGACAAAGAATTGGGAGGCACAAGTCGAAACTGCAGTAGCCAAGATAAGGGTCCTAGAAGTTGTGATAAATAGGCTGAAGCGAGTTACAGGGGCAGTGACCAGAGAAGACACAGCATATGAAGCTGCGAGGCCGAACAGGAAGGAAGGAATTATGAATTATGCTAAGGTCATATCAGCCTGCCAAGGAGGACCAAGGAGTGAAAGGGAAGAACAGCTGGTTGCAGATGGAGAGGGTGATAGGTCGAATGCTGAGGCACAACCAGGCTATCAAGAGCCACTGGAAAAATCAAGGGAGAAACTGACCACATACAGGCAGGATCCAGAGTCACAGAGGGTGAGGCAATGGGAGGAAGAAAGGGCAAAATCAGTGTTTATCCATGGGCTTCAGGAGAGAGAGGAAAGGACACACACTGAAAGGCAGCAGGAAGAAAGAAAGGAGATTGAGAAAATCATCACGGAAACTGGTGAAAAGATGGACGAGATTGTAAATTTTCAGAGAATAGGGGGGTACTCGAAGGGGAGAAACCGACCAATCAAGCTGATTCTCAGGAAGGAAACAGTGCGGAACAGGATCCTCCAAGAGAAACCACGATTGAAATACTCGGAAGAGTACAAGAGGGTGTTCCTAGACAGAGACAGAACAAAATCAGAACGACAGCAGCTGAGGGAGAGGACAAAAAAGCGAAAGGAGCTAGGAAAAGAGACAAGGATGGAACCAGCAGAGGTCAGTCAGAGCAGAACAGAACAGCAAGGGCAAGCACACACACAACTATTCTCAGAACCATACAACCTATCACACCATCCCAACACACACTACAATCCATACCCACAGCCTCCACCCAACACCGAGCTATAGAATCCCACAGTATGCCACCAGGTCTCCCACCCTCACAGGCCCCCCAAACCACAGTGTTGGAAAGGAAACTGAAGGTATGGTACACAAACGCTGATGGAATAACAAATAAGTGGGAGGAGTGGCATGAAAGAGTCAAAGAAGCATCACCGGACATCATAGCTCTCACAGAAACCAAGCTTACAGGTATGATAACAGATGCCATCTTTCCAACGGGATACCAAATCCTGAGGAAAGACAGAGGGAACAGGGGGGGTGGAGGAGTGGCGTTGCTGATCAAAAATCGCTGGAATTTTGATGAGCTGGAGAGAGGAGACAGCGGAGAAGAAAGTGATTACATAGCGGGAACACTTCACTCTGGAGGTCCCAAGGTGGTAATAGCAGTGATGTATAACCCACCACAGAACAGCAGGAGGCCAAGGCAAGAGTACGACGAGAGCAATAGAGCGATGGTTGACACACTGGCTAGAGTGGCCAGAAGAGCTCATGCATGCAGGGCAAAGCTCCTGATCATGGGTGACTTTAACCACAAGGAGATCGATTGGGAGAATTTGGACCCACATGGGGGCCAAGATACATGGAGGGCTAAGATGATGGAGGTGGTACTGGAGAACTTCATGTGCCAACACGTAAGGGACACTACAAGAGAGAGAGGAGAGGATGAACCAGCAAGGCTGGACTTAGTATTCACCTTGAGTAGTGCAGATAACGAGGACATCACATATGAAAGACCCCTTGGGGCCAGTGACCATGTGGTTTTAAGCTTCGAATACACAGTAGAGCTACAAGTGGAGGGAGAAGCAGGAAGGCCAGGACGAATGAAGCCAAACTACAAGAGAGGGGACTACACAGGAATGAGGAACTACCTGAACGGGGTTCAGTGGGACAGAGAACTGGCAGGGAAGCCAGTTAATGAGATGATGGAATATGTAGCAACAAAATGCAAGGAGGCTGAGGAGAGGTTTGTACCCAAGGGTAACAGGAATAATGAAAAAGCCAGGATGAGCCCATGGTTTACCCAAAGGTGCAGGGAGGCAAAAAGCCAAGTGTGCTAGGGAATGGAAGAAATATAGAAGGCAAAGGACCCAGGAGAATAAGGAGAACAGTCGTAGAGCCAGAAACGAATATGCACAGATAAGAAGGGAGGCCCAAAGACAATATGAAAATGACATAGCAACGAAAGCCAAATCTGACCCGAAACTGTTGTACAGCCACATCCGGAGGAAAACAACAGTCAAGGACCAGGTAATCAGGCTAAGGAAGGAAGGAGGAGAGACAACAAGAAATGACCGTGAAGTATGTGAAGAACTCAACAAGAGATTCAAAGAAGTGTTCACAGAGGAGACAGAAGGGACTCCAGAAAGATGGAAAGGTGGGGCACACCACCAAGTGCTGGACACAGTGCACACAACCGAGGAAGAAGTGAAGAGGCTTCTGAGTGAGCTTGATACCTCAAAGGCAATGGGGCCAGATAACATCTCCCCATGGGTATTGAGAGAGGGAGCAGAGGCGCTATGTGTACCCCTAACAACAATATTCAATACATCTATCGAAACAGGGAGATTGCCTGAGGCATGGAAGACAGCAAATATAGTCCCAATCTTTAAAAAAGGAGACAGACATGAAGCATTAAACTACAGACCAGTGTCACTGGAGAAGAGTGGTGGAACACCTAGAAAGGAACGATCTCATCAACAGCAGCCAACATGGTTTCAGGGACGGGAAATCCTGTGTCACAAACCTACTGGAGGGTTCCAGAGCAGCAGGGAGGGTTCCTGTGTAGCATGGAGCGTTCCTGTGTAGCAGGGAGGGTTCCGGTGTAGCATGGGGGGTTCCAGAGCAGCAGGGAGGGTTCCTGTGTAGTATGAAGCGTTCCTGTTCGTCAGGGAGAGTTCCTGTGTAGCATGGAGGGTTCCAGAGCAGCAGGGAGGGTTCCTGTGTAGCATGGAGCGTTCCTGTGCAGCAGGGAGGGTTCCTGTGTAGCATGGAGGGTTCCAGAGCAGCAGGGAGGGTTCCTGCGTAGCATGGAGCGTTCCTGAGTAGCAGGGAGGGTTCCGGTGTAGCATGGAGGGTTCCAGAGCAGCAGGGAGGGTTCCTGCGTAGCATGGAGCGTTCCTGTGTAGCAGGGAGGGTTCCGGTGTAGCATGGAGGGTTCCAGAGCAGCAGGGAGGGTTCCTGTGTAGCATGGAGCGTTCCTGTGCAGCAGGGAGGGTTCCTGTGTAGCAGGGAGGGTTCCAGAGCAGCAGGGAGGGCTCCTGTGTAGCATGGAGGGTTCCAAAGCAGAGGGGAGAGTTCCTGTGCAGCAGTGAGGGTTCCTGTGCAGCATGGAGGGTTCCAGTGCAGCAGGGAGGGTTCCTGTGCAGCCGGGAGGGTTCTTGTGTAGCTGGTAAGGTTCCTGCGCAGCCGGGAGGGATCTTGTGCAGCAGGGAGGGTTCCTGTGTAGCAGGGAGGGTTCCTGTGCACCGGAGAGGGTTCCTGTGCAGCAGTAAGGGTTCGTGTGCAGCAGGGAGGGTTCTTATGCAGCCGGGAGGGTTCCTGTGCAGCCGGGAGGGTTTTGTGTAGCCGGGAAGGTTCCTGTGCAGCAGTAAGGGTTCCTGTGCAACAAGGAGGGTTCTTGTGTAGCCGGGAGGGTTCCTGTGGAGTAGGGAGAGCTCCTGTGCAGCAGAAAGGGTTCCTATGCAGTCAGGAGGGTTTCTGTGCAGCCGGGAGGGTTCCTGTTTAGGAGGGAGGATTCCTGTGCAGCCGAGATGGTTATGTAGTTGTGAGGGTTCCTGTGCAGCCGAGAGGGTTATTATGTAGTTGGGAGGGTTCCTGTGCAGCAAGGAGGGTTCCTGTGCAGCAAGGAGGGTTCCTGTGCAGCAGGGAGGGTTCCTGTGCAGCAGTAAGGGTTCCTGTGCGGCCGGGAAGGTTCCTGTGTAACTGGGAGAGTTCCTGTGCAGCAGGGAGAGTTCCTGTGCAACCGGAAGAGTTCCTGTGCAGTAGGGAGGGTTCCTGTGCAGCAGGGAGGGTTCCTGTGCACCAGGGAGAGTTCCTGTGCAACCGGGAGAGTTCCTGTGCAGTAGGGAGGGTTTCTGTGCAGCAGGGAGGGTTCCTGTGCAGCAGGGAGAGTTCTTGTGCAGCAGAGAGGGTTCCTGTGCAACCGGGAGAGTTCCTGTGCAGCAGGGAGGGTTCCTGTGCAGCAGGGAGGGGTCTTGTGTGGTAGGGAGGGTTCTTGTGAACCAGAGTTCCTGTTTAGCAGTAATGGTTCCTGTGCAGCCGCAAAGGTTCTTGTACAGCCGGGAGAGTTCCTGTGCAGCCAGGAGGGTTCGTGTGTAGGCGGGAGGGTTACACAAATAACCCGCACATAAAAGAGAGAAGCTTACGACGACGTTTCGGTCCGACTTGGACCATTGACAAAGGAGGAAGGGTTCCTGTGCAGCATGGACGGTTCCTGTGCAGCCGGAAGGGTTCCTGTGTAGGAAGGAGGGTTCATGTGTAGGAGGGAGGGTTCCTGTTCAGCAGGGAGGGTTTCTGTGCTGCCGGGAGGGTTCATGTGTAGGAGGGAGGGTTCATGTGCAGCAGAGCGGGTTTCTGTGCAGCAGTAAGGGTTCCTGTGCGGCCGGGAAGGCTCCTGTGTAACTGGGAGAGTTCCTGTGCAGCAGGGAGGGTTCCTGTGCAACCGGGAGAGTTCCTGTGCAGTAGGGAGGGTTCCTGTGCAGCAGGGAGGGTTCCTGTGCAGCAGGGTGAGTTCCTGTGCAACCGGGAGAGTTCCTGTGCAGTAGGGAGGGTTCCTGTGCAGCAGGGAGGGTTCCTGTGCAGCAGGGAGAGTTCCTGTGCAGCAGGGAGGGTTCCTGTGCAATCGGGAGAGTTCCTGTGCAGCAGGGAGGGTTCCTGTGGAGCAGGGAGGGGTCTTGTGTGGTAGGGAGGGTTCTTGTGAACCAGAGTTCCTGTGTAGCAGTAATGGTTCCTGTGCAGCCGCAAAGGTTCTTGTACAGCCGGGAGAGTTCCTGTGCAGCCAGGAGGGTTCGTGTGTAGGCGGGAGGGTTCCTTTGTAGGAGGAAGGATTCCTGTGAAGCATGGACGGTTCCTGTGCAGCCGGAAGGGTTCCTGTGTAGGAAGGAGGGTTCATGTAGGAGGGAGGGTTCCTGTTCAGCAGGGAGGGTTCCTGTGCTGCCGGAAGGGTTCATGTGTAGGAGGGAGGGTTCCTGTGCAGCAGAGAGGGTTTCTGTGCAGCGTGGAGGATTCCTGTGCAGGCAGGAGGGTTCCTGTGCAGCAGGGAAAGTACCTGTGCAATAAGGAGGGTTCTTGTGGAGCAGGGAGGGTTCCTGTGCATCCGGGAGGATTCTTGAGCATCAAGAAAAGTTTCTGTGCAGTCAACAGGGTTCCTGTGCAGCCGGGAGAGTTCCTGTGTAGGAGTGAGGATTCCTGTCCAGCAGAGAGGGTTCCTGTGCAGCAAGGAGGATTCCTGTGCAGCATGGAGAGCTCTGCAACAGAGAGGGTTCCTGTGCAGCGGAGAGGGTTCCTGTGCAATAACGAGCGTTCTTGTGCAGCCCGGAGGGTTCTTATGTAGCCGGGAGGGCTCCTGTGCAGTTTGGAATGTATTTGTGCAGCAGGGAGGGTTCTTTTGCATCCAGTAGGGTTCCTGTACAGCTAGAAGGATTCTTGTGTAGCTGGAAGGGTTAATGGGCAGCTAGAAGGATTCTTGTGTAGCTGGGAGAGTTCTTGTGCAGCTAGAAAGACTCGTGTGTAGCTGGGAGGGTTCCTGACCAGCTAGAAGGATTCTTGTGTAGCTGGGACGGTTCCTGTGCAGCTAGAAGGATTGTGTAGCTGGGAGGGTTCCTGTGCAGCTTGAAGGATTCTTGTGTATCTGGGAGGATTCCTGTGCAGCTAGAAGGATTCTGTGTAGCTGAGAGGGTTCCTGTGCAGCTACAAGGATTCTTGTGTAGCTGGGAGGGTTCCTGTGCAGCTAGAAGGATTCTTGTGTAGCCTGGAGGGTTCATGTGCAGCAGGGAGGGTTCTTGTGTAGCTGGGAGGGTTCCTGTGCAGCTACAAGGATTCTTGTGTAGTTGGAACGATTCCTGTGCAGCTACAAGGATTCTTGTGTAGTTGGAACGATTCCTGTGCAGCTAGAAAATTCTTGTGTAGCTGAGAGGGTTCCTGTGCAGCTAGAAGGATTCTTGTGTAGCTGGGAGGGTTCCTGTGCAGCTAGAAGGATTCTTGTGTAGCTGGGACGGTTCCTGTGCAGCTAGTGCAGCTAGAAGGATTCTTGTGTAGCTGGGACGGTTCCTGTGCAGCTAGAAGTATTCTTGTGTAGCTGTGACGATTCCTGTACAGCTAGAAGGATTCTTGTGTAGCTGGGAGGATTCCTGTGCAGCTAGAAGGATTCTTGTGTAACCTGGAGAGTTCCTGTGCAGCTAGAAGGATTCTTGTGTAACTGGGAGGGCTCCTGTGCAGCAGGGAGGGTTCATGTGTAGCTGGGAGGATTCCTGTGCAGCTACAAGGATTCTTGTGTAGGTGGGAGGGTTCCTGTGCAGCCAGAAGGATTCTTGTGTAGCTGAGAGGGTTCCTGTGCAGCTACAAGGATTCTTAAATAACAAAAAAAGGTACAATACCGTGACTGGAACGACACACAAATAACCCGCACATGAAAGAGAGAAGCTTACGACGACGTTTCGATCCGACTTGGACCATTGACAAAGTCACACTGTGACTTTGTCAATGGTCCAAGTCGGATCGAAACGTCGTCGTAAGCTTCTCTCTTTTATGTGCGGGTTATTTGTGTACAAGGATTCTTGTTTAGCTGGGAGGGTTCCTGGGCAGCTAGAAGGATTCTTGTGTATCTTAGAGGGTTCCTGTGCAGCTAGAAGGATTCTTGTTTAGCTGGGACGGCTCCTGTGCAGCTAGAAGGATTCTTGTGTAGCTTAGAGGGTTCCTGTGCAGCTAGAAGGATTCTTGTTTAGCTGGGAGGGTTCCTGTGCAGCTAGAAGGATTCTTGTTTAGCTGGTAGGGTTCCTGGGAAGCTACAAGGATTCTTGTGTAGCTTAAAGGGTTCCTGTGCAGTTAGAAGGATTCTTGTGTAGCTGGGAGGGTTCCTGTGTAGCTACAAGGATTCTTTTGTAGTTGGGAGGGTTCCTGTGCAGCTAGAAAGATTCTTGTGTAGTTGGGAGGGTTCCTGTGCAGCTAGAAGGATTCTTGTGTAGCTGGGAAGGTTCCTGTGCAGCTAGAAGGATTCTTGTGTAGCTGGGAGGGTTCATGTGCAGCAGGGAGGGTTCTTGTGTAGGTGGGAGGGTTCCTGTGCAGCAGGAAGGGTTCTTGTGTAGGTGAGAGGGTTCCTGTGCAGCAGGAAGGGTTCTTGTGTAGCTAACAAGAACCTTTATCTCACTCTGAACGTCTGTTAAATACTGTAACATGTATTTATTGAAAGAGTACATAGTTACATTTCTGAATCTGTTGAATATATTGTAACCACAGTGACTAACTTAGTTAGGAAGTAATCCTTAATACTAAAGTATCTATTGCACGTATAACGTATAATGACTTTCACTGTTGGAAGAATACCTTTGAAACTATCGTAATTACTGAGCCATAGTGACTTCACTGCTGCTGGAAGGACACCTGTTAAACTTCTGTAGCTGCTGAACTATAGTGACTTCAGTCTTGTTAAAAGGAAACATGAAGGCTGTTGTAGCTACTGAAGCATTGTACAGAAGTTACGTCTGTATAATAAGTTGTAGCATTTCGCTGCATTTTCTTCGCTTGTAAACAGACAAGAATAACTAAAATAATTAGTCTCATATATCTACACAAGTCTAACTTTGGTACCAGCCTGTGCTAGTGAAACAGATCAAAGCCGTACACAGTGTTAGACAGAATTGTAAAATATATTTATGAAGAAGACTGTTTAACAATAGTTAACAAAAATGCGTTATGCAAAGAACAAGACTTATGTTACTACAATTTTAAATGAATAAAATCATTGCAAAAAAAAGAGCAATACTGGAGACAGTAACAATGAGACAAACTAGCCAGGTTGCAGGAATGGCCACCGAAATCGTTTTGGTGGTCAGATCGAGACTGTCATGATGGTCGACTTTATTACCTAAGAGTTACTGATTTTTGGTGTGTATTGTGGATAGGTTTATTTAGATTAACATTTTAAATCTGAGAAAAGTACTAATAAGAAAAAGGGATTCTGGAAGATGTTAAGTGAATGTTTTGGTAATGTTGAGTGATGCAAGAGATATGAATGTCAGTGTGGGAGACACTGTTGAGTAAGACGCAGTGGGAAAGTTTGTAGTGATTGGTGTATATAGCAGAGTAGAATCTTAAGCTTACGTCAAGCTACAAGAACGGTAAAGACATACACAAAATCGGTACAACAAAACAACATCAGTACACTGGAAAAGAGCACTAAAGTATAGTTCAGGATACAAGTGACCTTAACCACAATATGTCTGTATCAACAGACAATTTACATCCAAGAACACTACAGTAACTTAAAACGTACAGTAAGTACACTTGCATAACAGACAAGAACAGTAACATGTAAGATCAGCACAGTAACACATAAACAGTAAAATATTAAACAGTGACACACAAAACAATATAGTAACACATGAAAAAGAATAATAACACATAAAACAGTATGGTGACATATAAAACAGTTTAGTAATAAATAAAAGAAGTTTAGTAATAAATAAAACAGTAAAATAACACATAAAACAGCATAGTAAGACATAAAACGTATAATAACACATAAAACAGCATACTAGATCATAAATCACCAGAGTAACGCACAAAACAATGAAGAACAATACAGTAACACAGAGGAACAGTACAACATTACAGAAGAACAGTACAATAACACGACAAAAGTAAATTACAATAATAATGCTGCAATATACATGACCTGTACAGTACACAATACAGAAGAACAGTACAGTAACACAGAAGACCAATACAGCAACACAGAACACCAGTACAGTACAGAAACACAGAAGAGCAGTACAGCAACACAGAAGACCAGTACAGTAACACAGAAGACCAATACAGCAACACAGAACACCAGTACAGTACAGATACACAGAAGACCAGTATAGTAACACAGAACACCAGTACAGTACAGATACACAGAAGACCAGTATAGTAACACAGAACACCAGTACAGTGACACCGAAGACCTATACAGTAACACAGAAGACCAGTACAGTACAGTAACACAGGAGACCAGTACAGTAACACAGAAGACCAGTACAGTACAGTAACACAGGAGACCAGTACAGGAACACAGAAAGTCAGTATAGTAACACAGAAGACCAGTATAGTACAGTAACACAGAAGACCAGTATAGTACAGTAACACAGATGGCCAATACAGTAACACAGAAGACCAGTACAGCACAGTACAAAGAACAGTATAGTACAGTAACATAGAAGATCAGTACAGTTACACAGGAGAACAGTACAGTAAACAAAAGAGCAGTACAGTAACACAGAAGAACGGTACAGTACACAGAGGAACAGTACAGTAACATAGAAGAACAGTACTGTACACAAAAAAGAGTACAGTACAAAGAGGAACAGTATAGTGCAGTAACACAGAAGAGCAGTACAGTAACACAGAAGAACCGTACAGTAACACAGAAGACCAGTACAGTAACACAGAAGAACCGTACAGTAACACAGAAGACCAGTACAGTAACACAGAAGAACAGTACAGTAACACAGAAGAACAGTACAGTAACACAGAAGACAGTAACACACAGAAGATCAGTACAGTAACACAGAAGAACCGTACAGTAACACAGAAGAAGTACAGTAACGTACAGTAACACAGAAGACCAGTACAGTAACACAGAAGAACAGTACAGTAACACAGAAGACCAGTACAGTAACACAGAAGAACAGTACAGTAACACAGAAGAACAGTACAGTAACACAGAAGAACCGTACAGTAACACAGAAGACCAGTACAGTAACACAGAAGACCAGTACAGTAACACAGAAGACCAGTACAGTAACACAGAAGACCAGTACAGTAACACAGAAGAACAGTACAGTAACACAGAAGACCAGTACAGTAACCCAGAAGAACAGTACAGTAACACAGAAGACAAGTTCAGTAACACACAAGACCAGTACAGTAACACACAAAACCAGTACAGTAACACAGAAGAACAGTACAGTAACACAGAAGAACAGTACAGTAACACAGAAGACCAGTAGAGTAACACAGAAGACCAGTACAGTACAAAGAGGAACAGTATAGTACAGTAACACAGAAGACCAGTACAGTAACACAGAAGAATAATACAGTAACACAGAAGAGCAGTAACATCAGCAGCGTAAGAAGTCTATCAGTCAGGTTGTAACATCAGCAACATAAAGCAACAATATTCAAGATATTAACAACAGTTCTATCAGTCAGATTGCAACATCAACAGCAGAAAATAGTTTTGACAGAGTTCGAGTCTCAGAGTTTGTAGTCATTGTTTTATTCGCAGAGATTTTATTTTGTGTTTGTGATTGTGAGTGTTTTTCTCAATATAGAGAAAGTGAGAGAAATGAAGATATGAAAAATTAAAAATTAAGGGAGACTTTAGTTTTTTAACAATTATTTCAGCTTACTTCTTACCTTCCATAAGATAATTCATAAACATCTTTTTTACTTTATCCAAGACAAGTTTCTCTCAATTATTACTTCTTTATATCTTCACATTTCTCATTAAGGATATTTTCAAAATATTATGTAACAACATTCTCCGTCTCGTTTATTCTGAATTATGTTAAAATTTATACTCAAGAATTTCTTTATTTTCCCTTCATTATCTGTCAAGTATAATTTAAATTTAATAATTTTGAGAGAAAGTACACATATGTGCATTCGTATGTGTGCACATATGTGAGTAACATTCGAAATACTATGCATGTGTGTGTGTGTGTGTGTGTGTGTGTGTGTGTACTCACCTAGTTGTACTCACCTAGTTGAGGTTGCGGGGGTCGAGTCCGAGCTCCTGGCCCCGCCTCTTCACTGATCGCTACTAGGTCACTCTCCCTGAGCCGTGAGCTTTATCATACCTCTGCTTAAAGCTATGTATGGATCCTGCCTCCACTACATCGCTTCCCAAACTATTCCACTTACTGACTACTCTGTGGCTGAAGAAATACTTCCTAACATCCCTGTGACTCATCTGTGTCTTCAACTTCCAACTGTGTCCCCTTGTTGCTGTGTCCCATCTCTGGAACATCGTGTCTTTGTCCACCTTGTCAATTCCTTCCAGAATTTTATATGTCGTTATCATGTCCCCCTATCTCTCCTGTCATCCTGTGTCGTCAGGTTGATTTCCCTTAACCTCTCCTCGTAGGCCATACATCTTAGCTTTGCGACTAGTCTTGTTGCAAACCTTTGCACTTTCTCTAGTTTCTTTACGTGCTTGGCTAGGTGTGGGTTCCAAACTGGTGCCGCATACTCCAATATGGGCCTAACGTATACGGTGTACAGGGTCCTGAATGATTCCTTATTAAGATGTCGGAATGCTGTACTGAGGTTTGCTAGGCGCCCATATGCTGCAGCAGTTATTTGGTTGATGTGCGCTTCAGGAGATGTGCCTGGTGTTATACTCACCCCAAGATCTTGTTCCTTGAGTGAGGTTTGTAGTCTCTGACCCCTAGCCTGTACTCGGTCTGCGGTCTTCTTTGCCCTTCCCTATCTTCATGACTTTGCACTTGGCAGGATTAAATTCCAGGAGCCATTTGCTGGACCAGGTGTCCAGTCTGTCCAGATCCCTTTGAAGTCCTGCCTGGTCTTCGATCAGTGTATTCTTCTCATTAACTTCACGTCATCTGCAAACAAGGAACACTTCAGAGTCTATTCCTTCCATCATGTCGTTCACAAATACCAGAAAATAGCACTGGTCCTAGGACTGACCCCTGTGGGACCCCGCTGGTCACAGGTGCCCACTGTGACACATCGCCACGTACCATGACTCGCTGTTGTCTTCCTGACAAGTATTCCTGATCCATTGCAGTGCCCTTCCCTGTTATATGCGCTTGATCCTCTAGTTTTTGCACTAATCTCTTGTGAGGAACTGTGTCAAAGGCCTTCTTGCAGTCCAAGAAAATGCAATCAACCCACCCCTCTCTCTCGTGTCTTACTTCTGTCACCATGTCATAGAACTCCAGTAGGTTTGTGACACAGGATTTGTCTTCCATGAATCCGTGCTGGTTGCTGTTATGAGATTGTTCCGTTCCAGGTGTTCCACCACTCTCCTCCTGATAATCTTCTCCATAATTTTGCATACTATACATGTCAGTGACACTGGTCTGTAGTTTAATGCTTGTGTCTGTCTCCTTTTTGTGTACATTTGCTGTGTGTGTGTGTGTGTGTGTGTGTGTGTGTGCGCGTGCGTGTTTGTGTGTGTGAGGCTGTGTGTGTGTATGTCTGTGTGTGTGTGTGTGTGTTTGTGTGTGTCTGTGTGTGTCTGTGTGTGTCTGTGTGTGTCTGTGTGTGTGTGTGTGTGTGTGTGTGTGTGTGTGTGTGTGTGTGTGTGTGTGTGTGTGTGTGTGTGTGTGTGTGTGTGTGTGTGTGTGTGTGTGTGTGTGTGTGTGTTTGTGTGTGTGTGTCTCTGTGTGTGTCTGTGTGTGTGTCTCTGTGTGTTTGTGTGTATGAGTGTGTGTGTGCGTGTGTGTGTGTGTGTCTGTGTGTCTTTGTGTGTGTATGTCTGTGTGTGTGTGTGTGTGTGTTTGTGTGTGTGTGTCTGTCTCAGTGCTGGAGGCAACGATGTTGGCAGACGTAGGAGTGAAGACCTGATTAGCAGGTATAGGTCAGCAATAGAAATAATTAGGAGTAAGGGTGGGAACCCTGTCATATGTGGTATTTTGCCAAGGAGAGGAGTTGGAAATGAATGGTTGTCCAGGGCAATTGGTGTCAATTGCTGGCTGTACAAATACTGTAAGGAAAATGCAGTAACATTCATTGACAACTGGGACCTCTTCTATGGCAGAAATGACATGTATGCCAGGGATGGGGTTCACTTATCTAGGTCTGAGGTGGTAGCACTGGCAACTGCAGTGGAGGGAGCAGTTAGGACTTTAAACTAGGAATAGTTAGTGGTATGGGTTTTGGCAGGAAAACAGTGAAGTCCCAGTGTAGTAATATTACGAGTTCTAGGGGAACTAGTAATAAGCAGAACGAGGTAGATATTGAAAAGCCAGGGACTTTGGGTGATAAGGACAGTAATAGGTTTAGTAGAAAAACAGAAATGAGCAGGAAGGGTAAAGAGAAAGGAGAGTCTTTCAATGTTTATTATGCTAATTGCCGTAGTGCTAGGAATAAGATGGACAGTTGAGATTAGTTGCTAGTGCAGGTAACATTGATGTATTTGCCTTAACTGAGACGTGGTTTAATTCAAAAAGTCGGGACATGCCTGCGGAATGTCATATTCAGGGTTTTAAATTGTTCCAAGTAGATAGAAATATAGGGAAGGGGGGTGGGTGGCATTGTATGTCCGAGATCGCTTGAACTGTTGCATAAAAACGGGTATTAAGTCTGAAGTAACACATACAGAGTCTGTTTGGATAGAATTTTCAGAGGGGCATGAAAAACTGATTTTAGGAGTGATATACCGTCCCCCAAACTTAGATAGGGACCAAGGGAGTCTACTATGGGAGGAAATTGTTAAGGCCACAAGGCACGATAATGTAGTAATTCTAGGAGACTTTAACTTTAGTCATATTGATTGGAATTTCTTGACTGGGAATTTAGAATAATACGACTTCTTAGAAGTAGTTCAGGATTGCGTTTTGAAGCAGTTTGTGACAGAACCTACAAGGGGAAATAACCTGCTTCACTTAGTTATGGCAAACAATGAATCCCTTGTTAATAATTTAGAAATTTCAGAGGAACTGGGTGCTAGCGACCACAAATCAATTACATTTAGCATTGAATGGAAGTACGATAGTAGCGATAACTCAGTAACAGTCCCAGATTTTCGCTTAGTAGATTACGATGGGCTTAGAGAACACTTATCATCTGTTGACTGGGGTAACGAAGAGAGCTATCAATATGACAGTTTTCTGAACACTATACATGCTGCTCAAAGAACGTTTATCCCATATAAAGAAATTAGATCAAATAGAAATGACCCAAAATGGATGAATAATAGGCTCAAATATCTACTAGGGCATAAGAAAGGAATTTATAGGCGTATCAAAAGAGGTGAGGGTCATCTTATGAATCAGTATATTGACATTAAGAGGGACATTAAAAAGGGGATAAGAAAAGCTAAAAGGGACTATGAAATTAAAGTTGCTAGGGATTCTAAAACTAACCCAAAAAGTTTTTTCCAGGTCTATAGAACAAAAGTTAGAGATAAGATAGGTCCCCTTAAAAATAACTATGGGCACCTTTCTGACAAAGAGAATGAAATGTGCTCGATTTTAAATAATTATTTTCTCTCAGTTTTTACACAGGAAGACACTAACAATATTCCAGTAATTAATTTTTATAGTTGGCTAGAAGAAGATAAATTATGTAACATCACAGTCACTAGTGAAATGGTTGTGAAGCAGATAGACAGACCGAACCAAAATAAGTCGCCGGGTCCTGATGAGGTTTTTTCAAGGGTTCTTAAGGAATGCAAAATGGAACTCTGTGAACCATTAACTAATATTTTTAATTTATCTCTTCAAACAGGTGTAGTGTCTGATATATGGAAGATGGCTAATGTAATTCCTATTTTTAAAACAGGGGGCAAGTCGTTACCGTCAAATTACCGCCCAATAAGCCTGACCTCAATTGTAGGCAAATTACTAGAGTCAATTATAGCTGAGATTATAAGAAGCCATCTCGATAAGCATAGCTTGATTAATGATACTCAGCATGGATTCACAAGAGGCCGGTCTTGTCTAACTAATTTATTAACTTTCTTCAGTAAAGCTTTTGAGGCTGTTGACCACGATAAAGAATTTGATATTATTTACTTAGATTTTAGTAAGGCTTTTGATAGAGTTCCGCACCATAGACTGTTAAAGAAAGTGGCAGCTCATGGCATTGGGGGAAAAGTGCTCTCGTGGATCGAGTCATGGCTCATTGACAGGAAGCAGAGAGTGTCCATAAATGGGGTTAAATCCGAGTGGGGATCTGTAACAAGTGGCGTTCCACAGGGATCAGTCTTGGGCCCGTTGTTGTTTATAATATATATCAATGATCTTGATGAGGGAATTACTAGTGATATGAGCAAATTCGCCGATGACACAAAGATAGGTAGGATAGTTGATTCAAACGTAGATGTTATGGAACTTCAGGAGGATTTAAACAAACTCTATTCTTGGTCAGAAAAGTGGCAGATGCAGTTCAATGTAGATAAATGCAAGGTTCTGAAGCTTGGGAGTGCCCATAACCCTAGTACTTATAAGTTAAATGATGTAGAACTTAGCCATGCAGATTGCGAAAAGGACTTGGGGGTTATGGTGAGCAGCAACCTTAAACCAAGACAGCAATGCCTAAGCGTACGTAATAAG
>NW_027196604.1:0-55000 GCF_038502225.1 Cherax quadricarinatus | reverse complement strand
AACCCCGCTTGTCACAGGCGCCCACTCTGACACCTCGTCACGTACCATGACTCGTTGTTGCCTCCCTATCAGGTATTCTCTGATCCACTGCAGTGCCTTTCCTGTTATGTGTGCCTGATCCTCTAGCTTTTGCAGTAACCTCTTGTGAGGAATTGTGTCGAAGGCCTTCTTGCAGTCCAAACAAATGCAGTCGATCCACTCCTCTCTCTCTTGTCTTACTTCTGTCACCTTGTCATAAAACTCTAGTAGGTTTGTGACACAGGATTTTCCCTCCCTGAAACCATGCTGGTTGTCAATTATACACTTGTTTCTTTCCAGGTGCTCCACCACTCTCCTCCTGATGATCTTCTCCATGACCTTGCATACTATACACGTTAGTGATACAGGTCTGTAGTTTAGTGCCTCATGTCTGTCTCCCTTTTTAAAAATTGGGACTACATTTGCCATCTTCCATACCTCGGGGAGTTGCCCAGTTTCAAATGATGTGTTGAAGATCTTTGTTAACGGTACACACAATATCTCTGCTCCCTCTTTAAGGACCCACGGGGAGATGTTGTCTGGTCCCACCGCCTTTGAGGTGTCAAGTTCGCATAGCAGCTTCTTCACCTCCTCCTTGGTTATATGTACCTCATCCAGCACTTGCTGGTGCACCCCCCTGCTCTGATTTCCTGGAGTCCTACTGGTTTCTACTGTAAAAACTTCTTTAAATCTTGTGTTGAGCTCCTGACATACCTCCCGGTCGTTTCTTGTGAATTCCCCATCACCCTTCCTCAGTCTGATTACCTGGTCCTTGACTGTTGTTTTCCTCCTGATGTGGCTGTACAACAGCTTCGGGTCAGTCTTGACTTTCGATGCTATGTCATTTTCATATTGCCGCTGAGCCTCCCTTCTTATCCGTGCATATTCGTTTCTGGCTCTTCAGCTAATCTCTCTATTTTCCTGAGTTCTTTGTCTTCTGTACCTTTTCCATTCTCTAGTACACCTAGTTTTTGCCTCTCTACACCTTTGGGTGAACCAAGGACTCGTTCTGTTCTTCCCATTATTTCTGTTTCCCTTGGGAACAAACCTCTCCTCTGCCTCCTTGCATTTTGTTGCCACATAGTCCATCATTTCTTGTACTGGTTTTCCTGTCAGTTTCCTCTCCCACTGAATGTCTTGAAAGAAATTCCTCAAGCCTGAGTAGTTCCCCCTTTTGTAGTTTGGTTTTTCCAGCCTATTCCTGCTGCTCTCTCCACTTGGAGCTCAACTATGTAGTCGAAGCACAGAACCACATGATCACTAGCTCCAAGGGGCCTTTCATACATGATATCCTCGATGTCAGAACTGCTCAAGGTGAATACAAGGTCCAGTCTTGCTGGTTCATCCTCTCCTCTCTCTCTGGTAGTGTCTCTAACATGTTGATGCATGAGGTTTTCCAGTACCACATCCATCATTTTGGCTCTCCATGTTTCGAGACCCCCATGGGGCTCCATGTTTTCCCAGTCAATCTCCTTGTGATTGAAATCACCCATAACTAGTAACTTTGCCCCCCCCATGTGTGCTCTCCTGGCCACCTCGGCTAGTGTGTCAACCATTGCTCTGTTGCTCTCATCATATTCTTCTCTTGACCTACTGCAGTTCTGTGGTGGGTTGTACATTACTGCAATTATCACCTTATATCCCTCAGACTGGATTGTTCCTAGTAAGTAGTCCCTTTCGCCCGTGCCATCCATTCCTTCCATTTTCTCAAAACCTCACTGGTTTTTAATGAGCAGTGCAACTCCTCCTCCCCCTCTCCTCCCTCTGTCTTTCCTGGGGATTTGATATCCGGATGGAAAGATTGAATCTGTTATTATTCTGGTGAGTTTTGTTTCTGTGAGTGCTATTATGTCTGGGGATGTCTCCTTGATTCTTTCGTGCCACTCCTCATACTTATTTGTTATTCCATCTGCATTTGTATACCACACCTTCAACTTCTTTTCTAAGATTTTGGTCTGGGAGGTGTATTGGGGTTGGGGAAGTCGGAGACCTGATAAGGAACTATGGGTGGTTGCTGCGGGGGTGGAGTTTGTAATGCAGTCAGTGGGGGCATTGGATATGGCATGGGTGTTTTGGTTTAGAGTGTTTGGTTGCACTGGGGTTGACCTGGTTGGGAGGCTTCTATAGGAAGTTGAGAGGGAGGCTGTATTTGATCTTGCTGTGTCTGGGATCTCCTGTCTGTCTTCTCCATCCCCTCTCTTTTCTCCTTTCGCCTTTGTACCATCTCTCTCTGTTTCTGCCTTTCTGCTTGTGTTCTGTCGTGGTCGAGATACACCTTCCTGTATGCTGGCATGTCCCTTAATCGTGCTTTCTCCTGCAGGATCCTGTTCCGAGTCGAATCTGCCTTGAAGGTCACTTTCACTGGCCGGGTTCTTTTTTTTACAAACCCCCCTATTCTCCGAAAATTTTCCAGCTGGGTCATGTCGTCTTCTCCTATTGCTTTCATGATGCTTTCAATTGCTTTTTTTTCCCTTGTTTTCTTGCTTCATATGTTTCCCCTTCAACTTCCTGTAGCCCATACACAAAGACTGACCTCACCCTTTCATTCTCCCACTGCATATCCCTGTGTATCCCCTCATTCAATTTGATTTCCTCCATTGCAGCTTTCCTTTCTTCAGTTTCACTAGCTAATGTACTTGGGCTCAGTGGCCTGTCATTTTCCCTTCATGGCTTTCCCTGGGCTCTGCTGTGGTCTGTTAGGGCCTCCACATATAGCTTAGCTCTTTCATTTACTACAGTCTCACTGATTGAGCTTCTACATGCAGTTTTGCTCCTTCTTTCCCTACAGTCCCCTTATTTGTGGCTGAGGTAGCAGTCTCTGTTGTCAATCCCAAAATGTTTAGTTCTTTAGGCTGTTTCAGATTTTTCAGTTCCTCTTCTAAACTCTGTATCCTGGCCTCTGCTGCTTTGACTTGCACCTCCCACTTCCTGCTTTCCATGTCTATCCTCTCTTCCATTCTCATGCTAAGTTCTTCTAGTTTCTTTTCCCATTCATGTTTCCTTTTTGTGAGCACTGCTGCCCAATCTTCCTTTGCAGTTTCCTCCTCCTGTCCCTTGGTTTTTCTTGTTGCTCTCTGGCAACCCATTTTTGTTTTATACTGATTGCCTCAGAGTGGGAAACCTATGTAATTCTGTATGTTAGGTTAGTATTGTGTATGTCAGAGTGTGGGGAGGGGAGGTAGTGGAGGAACTGTGGCTATGTGGGAGAGTAGTGGGGAGGGGGAGTGGGAAGGAGGGAGAGGTGGGGAGGGGGAGGGTGAAAGAGGGAGGGGAGGGATCAGGTGAATGAGTGAGATGTCGGTGGGGGAGGGGGGGGGGGAGAGTATGTGTGAGTCTGGCAATGTGTGTGTGTGTGTGTGTGTGTGTGTGTGTATGTTTGTGTGTGTGTGTATGTGTGTGTATGTGGTGTGTATGTGTGTGTGTATGTGTGTGTGTGTGTATGTGTGTGTGTGTGTGTGTGTGTGTGTGTGTGTATGTATGTGTGTGTATGTACTCACCTAGTTGTACTCACCTAGTTGAAGTTGCGGGGGTCGAGTCCGAGCTCCTGGCCCCGCCTCTTCACTGATCGCTACTAGGTCACTCTCCCTGAGCCGTGAGCTTTATCATACCTCTGCTTAAAGCTATGTATGGATCCTGCCTCCACTACATCGCTTCCCAAACTATTCCACTTACTGACTACTCTGTGGCTGAAGATATACTTACTAACATCCCTGTGATTCATCTGTGTCTTCAGCTTCCAACTGTGTCCCCTTGTTACTGTGTCCAATCTCTGGAACATCCTGTCTTTGTCCACCTTGTCAATTCCTCTCAGTATTTTGTATGTCGTTATTATGTCCCCCCTATCTCTCCTGTCCTCCAGTGTCGTCAGGTTGATTTCCCTTAACCTCTCCTCGTAGGACATACCTCTTAGCTCTGGGACTAGTCTTGTTGCAAACCTTTGCACTTTCTCTAGTTTCTTCACGTGCTTGGCTAGGTGTGGGTTCCAAACTGGTGCCGCATACTCCAATATGGGCCTAACATACACGGTGTACAGGGTCCTGAATGATTCCTTATTAAGATGTCGGAATGCTGTTCTGAGGTTTGCTAGGCGCCCATATGCTGCAGCAGTTATTTGGTTGATGTGCGCTTCAGGAGATGTGCCTGGTGTTATACTCACCCCAAGATCTTTTTCCTTGAGTGAGGTTTGTAGTCTCTGACCCCCTAGACTGTACTCCGTCTGCGGCCTTCTTTGCCCTTCCCCAATCTTCATGACTTTGCACTTGGTGGGATTGAACTCAAGGAGCCAATTGCTGGACCAGGTCTGCAGCCTGTCCAGATCCCTTTGTAGTTCTGCCTGGTCTTCGATCGAGTGAATTCTCATCAGCTTCACGTCATCTGCAAACAGGGACACCTCAGAGTCTATTCCTTCCGTCATGTCGTTCACAAATACCAGAAACAGCACTGGTCCTAGGACTGACCCCTGCGGGACCCCGCTGGTCACAGGTGCCCACTCTGACACCTCGCCACGTACCATGACTCGCTGCTGTCTTCCTGACAAGTATTCCCTGATCCATTGTAGTGCCTTCCCTGTTATCCCTGCTTGGTCCTCCAGTTTTTGCACCAATCTCTTGTGTGGAACTGTGTCAAACGCCTTCTTGCAGTCCAAGAAAATGCAATCCACCCACCCCTCTCTCTCTTGTCTTACTGCTGTCACCATGTCATAGAACTCCAGTAGGTTTGTGACACAGGATTTCCCGTCCCTGAAACCATGTTGGCTGCTGTTGATGAGATCATTCCTTTCTAGGTGTTCCACCACTCTTCTCCTGATAATCTTCTCCATGATTTTGCATACTATACATGTCAGTGACACATGTGTGTGTGTGTATGTGTGTGTGTATGTGTGTATGGGGGAGGTATGCAGGGAGATACTGTTAATACATACCAGTAATTCTGGGTTATAAAAAGCGATAATTGCTACTAGGGTCTAAAGCTTCAATAAGTGTCTGCCCTTGTGTGTGTGTGTGTATGTGAGGGAGGGATGGTTAGGGGGGGTAGATCCGTTATACCTCTCTGTTCTGTCTTTCCTAGAAATGCTACACTCTTCGCTTATTGTCCTTTCTGGATTTAAGTATCAATTATTGCTGTTATTATCATATTCCTTGTTCATGTTTAGAGAGGACTTCCTAGCTTCCTAAGTGTTCTTACTACTAATAACTACTGTAATAGCTTGCAGGAGTGAGTGACCAGTATCTAACAGCGATGCAAGGCCAAGCCAAGCCAAGCCTGCGACATGCAAACCACAATATAGGTGATACTTGCGCTGGCAACGGTCGTGCCAAGTTGCCAGATGCTGATGACGTAGTCGTCGTACGTAGCCTAAATCCCTATTTTGGAGATCCTTCTTCCGTGATGATTATAACCACATGTGCTCATACATCCCTCGTTCCTCACGCGATTTCACTTTTCACTTATGATAGTATACACTTCACATTATATACACTTCACTTTATATGTATAATGGCACACAACTTGTCGTGACGTCACTGCTTCAGGCCTACCGCTGCCTAGTAGACCAAAACGTTTGGATAATTTTGGATAATGGATAATTTCAGGCTTTCTCACGACTTTTTCTAACTAATAACTTTAGTTATCACTCGTATTATTGCTCACTGACGATGTCACTACCACTGATTACTGTTAGCAGTTAGTGTGTGTGTGTGTGTGTGTGTGTGTGTGTGTGTGTGTGTGTGTGTGTGTGTGTGTGTGTGTGTGTGTGTGTGTGTGTGTTTTTGTATGTGTGTGTGTGTGTGTGTGTGTGTGTGTGTGTGTGTGTGTGTGTGTGTGTGTGTGTGGAGGTGATTAAATATCTATGTGAAATATAAAGAATGAAATAGAATACAAAGAAAAGAGGTAACTATTTGCTGTAGTTTTCATGGTGGAAGAAAATTCGCTCACGAACGCATACATAAGTACACAATAGAAGGCTCACACATGTAATTATTCAGCCACTTAAGCAAAAATAAAAAATAAATTACTTGAATTCACTATGAAATATAAATAGAAGTCTGAGATTATCAGTTAGTAACCTCATCCTGGTGGGTGAGTTGGGTGGGAGCTTCGTCTCGTCTAGCTGGTCTACTGTTCCAGGCTGTCTTGGTGGGTGTAATTACTGGACGCAGTTTTCTGTGTGTCCCCTCCAGTAATTCCACCCACCTGGACAGTCTCTACCGTAGACCAGCTAGACAAGACCAAGTTCCCATCCAGCAAGGTCACTAAGGAGGGGCCAAAAACTGCTAACCTTAAGGAAGTGGGGAACCATTGACCTGGGAATAACAAATGCAGAACCTAGGAAAGTGAGGAAGGAAGTTGATCTGAGGGGACACAGATGAAGTTCTGGAGACATGGAACTAGGGAAAGCATCAAAGAAAAAAAGTGGAACTGGGGAGTGTGGAAGGGCTGACATCCGGGGGCCCACGGATGGAGACCTGGAAACATGAACCAAGAGAAGATAACCAGAGAGAAGGCAAAAGATAAAGGGGATAACCTTGGGAAAGTGGGAAAGGGAGAATGCCTGAGGGGACACAAGTGGACTTCTGGACTCATGGACCTGAGAGAAACCCCAAGATGGTAGAGAGTTGGCGGGGGGACCGTAAAGACGAACCACTGGCCTCCACGTGGCAAGGTCTGGTAACTCAGGGATAACTAACTCTGAGGCTGACAGTGGTCGCAAACTTTTATTATTATAATAAGAATAATAATTTTTTCCCTGAATACATGGATGAGCAATTGTTTGTTGTCTCAGGATGTTAGAAAAGTGGAATGATTTGGACGAGTCAGTAGTGGAGGCAAACTTATGACACAACTTCAGAAGTAGATTTGATAATGTCTAAGACAGCAAAAATCGGTGATGCCGATAACAGTAATATTAAAGGCAAGACCAGAAGCTGAGCCTCGACCCTTGCAAATGCATTTCGGATCAGTGAGCCAAGAGTAGGATGAGGGAGATGACAAGTGAACCAAGTAGTTAACAGGGTGAGATAGATAACAGTTGACTTAGGGAAATTACAACCAACAAAGTTCAGTCAGTTGCATGTAGTCAGAGTAACTGTGATGATACGAGGAAGAAGATGGCAGTAGGAAAATAAGAAAACGTAGATTTTGGGAATTCTAATTTATCGGTAAAAGTAACTTTTAGGTAGATGGAACACTACAAGTAAAAGTAACTTTTCGATAGAGTGTGCTCCTGATGATGGAACACCACAGGTAAAAGTAATTTTTAGACAGATAGTGCTCCTGATGATGGAACACCACAGGTAAAAGTAATTTTTAGACAGATAGTGCTCCTGATGATGGAACACCACAGGTAAAAGTAATTTTTAGACAGATAGTGCTCCTGATGATGGAACACCACAGGTAAAAGTAATTTTTAGACAGATAGTGCTCCTGATGAAAGAGATACCGAAAAAGAAAGTGAGACTTGTTAAATTATTTAATTATTACTTCTGGGTGACGTTTACCATACATAAGGTAAGGAGAAGCCAATGTCTTTCACTCAACATCTTCACATTTCTCACTAGTGGCTCTAACCTTTTAGGAAAGTAAATAATTTTTAACACAAAATTATTATAAATTTTATTCCCCCCCCAAAAAAAAAAAAAAAAAAAAATTTTTAAAACTACCGTAGCAACTGGAGCATTTTACAGAAATTAGGTCAGAATAATTTCGGGATATTGTTTTAGCATCTTTTGATTTGTAAAGAGATAAGAATAACTAAAACATTTAGATGATCATGTCTCTAGGCAAGTGAAGTGTGAGTGTCACACTTTACCTCTGATACAGTTTATAACAACCACACATAGTATCACACACAATTACAAAATACTTTTTAAGTAAATTAAACAGTTGGTGTTTGTCTATTGTCTCTTTAGTATAACAGACAATGTGTATAATAGAACAGGAATTAACAGAGTTAGGATGAAAACGCTGGTCTTAGTCATACGATGTCTCGCCACTTGAAGTTTTGGTCATTTGACCGATGCCTTCCACTGGCTTACCTGTCCATCTCTTTAAAATCTTAAAATTAGTTTCTTGTGTCTATCTACTATTTGTATCAGTTTCGTAAAGATGGGATAAGTGTAAATGAGAGCGAGAGAAAGTAGATCGTGAGAGACATGAATTCCCATTTGAGAGACACTGTGATGAAAGATGTAACAGAGAACATAAAAGAACAGCATATGAACATATAAGAACGAAAATTAAAGAATAAAACAAAACAGTAGGAAGCAAGAATTTTATAGTAACATACAAAAAAAAAACACAGGAAAGTACAAGAACGGTTAATTAAAATGCAGCAGTAGTTCAGTAACACGCAAAAGCGTAAAGCACATATATGAACAGGTGAGTATCACGCACACAAAAACAGCAACATACAGAGCATACATGGAGAACAATCAGGTATGGAAGGTTTACAAGTGACAATAGAATTTTTTGTCACACATGACTATATCGCAGCCTGATTCTAGCAATTACTGCTTCACATAATGTAACAGAAATTGTAGACTGACCATTCACAGAGTTTTCTGATATAAGCAAATCACAATGTCTTATACCAATATTCTCGGATCTCAGATTATCTGTGACTCCTTGTATAACAGAAGTCGTGTACCAATCTTTGATAGGTTATAACAACCGATCAAAGATAATGAGGGAGGAGTCCAATGAGGATAATGAAAAATAATGGAGACAGTATGAAAACTGCAACACGCTTTAGGTTTCTAGATAATAATGATCCAGGAAGGTACCACGTCATGTTACCTAACAATGAAAGAAAAGCCAATTAAAGGTTTAATATGTTGGGAAGACATCACCTTCTACAAGATATTTGTGGGACATCATCGTTGTCTCTCTTAATTATATTTGTTTGACAACAACATCTCTCCTTCTAACCTTCTTCTTGTTTTTTAAACTTAAATCTTTTTATTAACTCTGGAGGGAGATAACTCTCCTTACTATGTATATGGGTCATCACCCTCTTCACTATCCTTATCAAATAAATTTCTTTGTTAGTAAAAGGTATCACGATGCGGCTCACTTATCAAATACTAATAAAATTGTGTTTCCCCTAAGATGAGACTTGTACATGTCATGAGATGGACCGTACGAGTCCTGACTCTTCCCTCATCACACTCACAAATACTTCCCTCTTTCTTTAATCCTTTGCCTGTAATGCATTTTTTTACTTTCACCTGTAGTTTGTGTTACACCATCACCTGTGTGTGTGTGTGTGTGTGTGTGTGTGTGTGTGTGTGTGTGTGTGTGTGTGTGTGTGTGTGTGTGTGTGTGTGTGTGTGTGTGTGTACTCACCAAATTGTACTCACCTAATTGTGGTTGCAGGGGTCGAGACTCAGCTCCTGGCCCCGCCTCTTCACTGATCGCTACTAGGTCCTTTCTCTATCTGCTTCCTGAGCTTTATCATACCTCTTCTTAAAACTATGTATGGTTCCTGCCTCCACTACTTCACTTGCTAGGCTATTCCACTTCCTGACGACTCTATGACTAAAGAAATACTTCCTAACGTCCCTGTGACTCGTCTGAGTCTTCAGCTTCCAGTTGTGACCCCTTGTTTCTGTGTCCCCTCTCTGGAACATCCTATCTCTGTCCTCTTTGCAGTCCTGCCTCATCCTCATCCGATTTAATTCTTCTCATCAACTTCACATCATCTGCGAATAGGAACACTTCAGAGTCTATTCCTTCCATCATGTCGTTCACATATATCAAAAATAGCACGGGTCCTAGAAGTGACCCCTGTGGGACCCCGCTCGTCACAGGCGCCCACTGTGATACCTCTTCACGTACCATGACTCGTTGCTGCCTCCCTGTCAGGTATTCCCTGATCAATTGCGGTGCCCTCCCTGTTACATGCGCCTGATCCTCCAGCTTCTGCACTAATCTCTTGTGGGGAACTGTGTCAAAGGCCTTCCTGCAGTCTAGGAAAACGCAATCTACCCACCCCTCTCTCTCGTGTCTTACTTCTGTTACCTTGTCATAAAACTCCAGGAGGTTTGTGATACAAGATTTGCCTTCCATGAACCCATGCTGGTTTTCATTTATAATCTTGTTCCGTTCCAGGTGTTCGACCACTCTCCTCCTGATAATCTTCTCCATGACTTTGCACACAATACATGTCAGAGACACAGGTCTGTAGTTTAGCGCCTCGTTTCTGTTTCGTTTCTTAAATATGGGGACTACATTTGCTGTCTTCCATTTCTCAGGTAGTTGCCCAGTTTCAAGGGATGTGTTGAAGATTGTGGTTAGAGGCACGCACAGCATCTCTGCTCCTTCTCTAAGGACCCATGGGGAGATGTTGTCCGGTCCCATCGCCTTTGAGGTATCAAGGTCACTTAGGAGCTTCTTCACCTCCTCCTCGGTTGTTTGTATGTCATCCAACACTTGTTGGTATATTCCCTCTTGATGTTCCCTTCTGTGCTGTCTTCCCACAGCCCTTCCTGTCTCTTCTGTAAAAACTTCCTTAAATCTCCTGTTTAGCTCCTCACAAACCTCCTGATCATTTCTTGTGAGTTCTCCACCTTCTGTCCTTAATCTGATCACCTGGTCTTTGACTGTTGTCTTCCTCCTGATGTGGCTATACAACAGTTTCGGGTCAGTCTTGATTCTCGATGCTATGTCATTTTCATACTGTCGCTGGGGCTCCCTCCTTACCTGTGCGTACTCGTTCCTGGCTCTGCGACTGATCTCCCTATTTTCGTGTGTTCTCTGCCTTCTGTACTTTTTCCATTCTCTATTGCACTTTGTTTTTGCCTCGTTACACCGTCGGGTAAACCAGGGGCTCGTTCTGGTCTTCCCGTTGTTTCTGTTGCCCTTGGGAATAAACCTTTCCACTGCCTCCTTGCATTTTGTTGTTACATATTCCATCATTTCGTTTACTGGCTTTCCTGCCAGTTCTCTGTCCCACGGAACCTCCCGCAGGAAGTTCTTCAACCCTATGTAGTCCCCTCTTTTATAGTCAGGCTTTTCCCATTCAACTCCTGTTACTCTCTCCACTTGCAGCTCTACTGTGAATTCAAAGCACAGAACCACGTGGTCGCTAGCTCCTAGGGGACTCTCATACTTGATGTCCTCAATGTCTGAGCTGCCCAGGGTGAACACAAGGTCCAATCTTGCTGGTTCATCCTCCCCTCTCACTCTGGTAGTGTCCTTAACATGTTGGTGCATGAGGTTTTCCAGCACCACGTCCAACATCTTGGCTCTCCATGTTTCGGGACCCCCATGTGGCTCCAGGTTTTCCCAGTCAATCTCCCTGTGGTTGAAATCTCCCATAACCAGCAACTTTGCTCTTCTGGAGTGAGCTCTTCTTGCCACCTTAGCAAGTGTGTCCACTATTGCTCTGTTGCTCTCTTCATATTCCTCTCTTGGCCTCCTGCAGTTCTGTGGTGGATTATACATCACTGCAATGACCACCTTGTGTTCCCCAGACTGAAATGTACCTACTATGTAATCTCTTTCTCCCGTCTCATCTATGCCTTTCATTTTCTCGAATTTCCATCTGTTTTTTAAGAGCAGAGCAACCCCACCTCCCCCTCTGCCCCTTCTATCTTTCCTCATGATCTGGTATCCTTGTAGGAAGATTGCATCTGTTATTGTCTCCGTGAGTTTTGTTTCTGTAACTGCTATGATGTCTGGGGACATCTCATTGATTCTTTCTTGCCATTCCTCATGTTTATTCGTTAGTCCATCTGCATTTGTGTACCAAACCTTCAACTTCTGTTCTAATACTGTAACTGGTGCGGGGGGTGGAAACAGAGGGATCGGTGTGTGATGGTTGGTTTGGATTGTTCAGTTGCCTTGGGGGTGTCGTGGCTGGAGTCCTTCTGCTGGTGTTTCTGGGGGGTGTGCTTGTCCTTCCGTTTGTTCCTGGGTTATTCTGCTATCCTTTTTCATTTCCTCCCATTTCTCCTTTCGTTTTTGAACTCTCTCTTTCATCGTCTTTCTTTCGTCCTGTGTTCTGTCTCGATCGAGGTACACACTCCGGAACTCCTGCTTGCCTCTCAGCCGTGCTTTCTCCTGCAGGATCATGGTTCGGGTTGATTCTGCCTTGAAAATTACTTTGAGAGGCCGATTCCTTTTCTTTGTGAACCACCCAATTCTCCGAGAATTTGCCTCCTGGGTCATGTGTGTGTGTGTGTGTGTGTGTGTGTGTGTGTGTGTGTGTGTGTGTGTGTGTGTGTGTGTGTGTGTATGTGCGTGCGTGTGTGTGGGGGGGCTATCAGTACTTTCTCTCAGGAGGTCAGAAAAATAAAGACCTAAAAAGCAAAAAATAAGAGACATTTATTTGGTAAATATTTATTTCTTGCAACTCTACCTTTCATAAGAAAACTTAACATCGTCTTTGCTTCATTCAATACAAGTTTCCCTCTACTGTCGCTTCTTTATATCTTGTAAATACAGTAAAACAGCATTCTCTACTCTGTTTAATCCGGATTTTATTAAAATTTATACTCAAAAGTTTCTTTAATTCAGTTTTATTTTTTGTGCAGTATAATTTCATTTTAACAGAAGTTAATGAAAATGCAGATATGCGTAGCGAATGAGTGAACATGTTAGAACACGTGAGTGATACAGACTTTAGACTGCGACAGGACGAGAGAAAAATATGTTGTGGTTATCAGTGTGTGTGTGTGTGTGTGTGTGTGTGTGTGTGTGTGTGTGTGTAGGCCCTCTCTCTCCCTGCTCCATGAGCTTTATCAAACCTCGTCTTAAAACTGTGTATGGTTCCTGCCTCCACTACGTCATTTTCTATGCTATTCCACTGCCTTACACTCTATGACTGAAGAAATACTTCCTACTATCTCTCTGACTCATTTGTGTCTTCAACTTCCAATTGTGGCCTCTTGTTTCTGTGTCCCCTCCCTGGAACATCCTGTCTTTGTCCACCTTTTCTATTCCACGCAGTATTTTATATGTCGTTATCATGTCTCCCCTGACCCTCCTGTCCTCCAGTGTCGTCAATTTCTTCATAGGACATTCCCCTTAGCTCTGGAACTGACAGTGGTCGCAAACTTTTCTCATAATTAATAACAATAGTAATAATAATAATAATAATAATAATGATAATAATAATAATAATAATAATAATAATAATAATAATAATAATAATAATAATAATAAGAAGAAGAAGAAGAAGAAGAAGAAGAAGAAGAAGAAGAAGAAGAAGAAGAAGAAGAAGAAGAAGAAAAATGATAATAATAATAATAATAATAATAATAATAATAATAATAATAATAATAATAATAATAGATGTAAGGAAGCATTTATATTTTAGCCTCAGGATGGACGAGATATGACTGGTTCAGCAGCTATTGTTTTGAAGGTGATTCATTATTCATTAGGGATTTGCCGGTACTTCCGGCCCGGGTCTTCTCCAGATGGCGACCCGGCGTTTGAAGGTGATGTAAATACAATTTGGTGAAAATACAATTCGGTATGTACGTACACACACACACACACACACACACACACACACACACACACACACACACACACACCCTAGATAGTGGAGTTAGAAACCTGGCAGAGTGAGCGAGGAACAGGATGTGGGAGTCGATAAGGTTATTGAACAGTTAACGGTGTGAGAGAGATGATATCAGGGTCAGAGAGATGACAGTTGATTTAGGGAACTTGAGATCCAGTGAGATGAGGGTAGAGTAACCGTGATGACATAAGGACGAGGAAGATGACACCCAAAAGTCGAGAACAGTTCTCAATATAGATTTCTGGTAAAGGTGAAAGGTGTCTCCCGAGATGGTAAATTATATTTTCTTGCTGATGGCATCCAGAATTTTTTGTGTATTAATAAAGAAATATTGAGATAAACGATGAAAAGTAATGTTTAAAACTGCAATGTTTAAAGGCATAATTTAAAGCTGCCGCAGCTACTGGAGCATTTAATTAACAAAAATTACGTTAGATATAATTTTAGAATCTTCTCGTTTGTTAAGTGAAGCTTGAGTGTCAACCTTCACCTCTGATACAGTTCAAAACAACCGCACATAGTGTCACAAAGAGTTGTAAAATATTTTTTAAGTAAATTAAACAATAGGTGTTTGTTTATAGTCTCTTCAGTATATTAGGTAATGTGTATGATAGAATTGTGAGCGACAGAGTGAGAGGAAAGAAAGACAAATTATTGTAAATGAAAATAAAAGAGTTTAGAAAGCTATGGAGATGTTTTGCTAGTATTTACATTAAAACAATATATATAGTTTAACAAGGAGTCCATTGTTGCATAAAGCATGACTTATATTGCTAGAGTTGCAAACGTTTTTCTGTCAAAAGAAACAGAAGTGTTTCCTGACACGGGTCTTTATCATATTATGACCCGCCACTGCAGCTTTCGGTCATCTGATCGAAACCTTTCCCTGGCTTACCAATAAACTTCTTTGAAAACTTAAAATTAGTTTATTCTGTCTGTTATTTTTATTAATATTGTAAATGGGGATAAGTATAGAGGAGTGTGAGAGAAAGTGATCCTGGGAGACATGAATTCCAATATGGCAGACATTGTTGCGAAAGATGTAGTAGGAAAATTTGGAGATCTTGGAACCCTTATCATACATTATCATTACAGCAGCATAAAACAACACCATATGAACATATAAGAACGATAGAGTAACACACAGAGCGGTACACTAGCATACAAAACAGCACAACAGTACAGTAACATTAAAAACAGAATAGTAACACATAATACAATGCAGTAACACATATGAACAGCTAAGTAACACAAGAAAAATACAGTAACATACAGAACATACTTGTAAAACAGTCAGGATTGGGAGATTTACAAGTGACAACAACAACATTCTTCTGTCACAGGCGATGATATCAGCCTGATTCTACCATCGTTGTATCACAGAAGTTGACCATACATAAAGTTTTCTGACATAAACAGGTTGCACTATGTAATACCAGTGCTCTGAGATCAGAGTATCTGAGACTTCTCCATATACTGTAGCAGACAGGTGATAATCTATCACAGATAATAAGGGGGGGGCAGTGAAGTTAGAAGTGACTCTTGTAGATCAGTAACAGATTGTTTGTATAACACTATCAGCAGCAACAATTGCACCTGTTTTATCATAAGACCAAGACAATGTCAATGTGAACGTGTTCTACCAAAAGAGCAAGACAATGTCACTGTACTGTAGTGAACGTGTTCCATCATAAGACTAAGACAATGTTACTGTAGTATAGTGAACGTGTTCTACCAAAAGACCAAGACTGTCACTGTAGTATAGTGAAAAAGTTCTGTTGTGCGAGACAGGTATACAATACCGACAAGACACTTTCGCAACATCTGGTTATGTGCAAGAAAGGTATAAAATACCGACAATATGAAAGTTAGGACACATGTGTAGCATCTGGATATCTTTATTGTAGACGTTTCGCCATCCAGTGGATTTATCAATACAGATTCTAGGACATAATTAGAAGACAGTAGAACTATATACAAAAGATGAGGTAATCAGTCCCTCAGCCTTGGAGGTGGTGTTCACAGCATCGTGGTGGACGAGAATCTGGAGCAAAGGCAAGAAGACTGGCGATTATATAGGCGTCAGTGGATAAGGACGTGCAGCAGACGAGGGCATAGTCACTGGTAGGCGGGATTCCCCAGTGGAAGTAGGTCCTACCCAAAGAGATGGGTTAGTTGTAGCAGCCGTGAAGAAGGTCTTGTAGATGTCCTCTGAACCAAGATTCCATGGATGGCGAAACGTCTACAATAAAGATATCCAGATGTTGCACATGTGTCCTAACTTTCAACATCTGATTATCTTCATTGTAGACGTTTCGCCATCCAGTGGCTTTATCAATACAGATTCTAGGACATAAGTAGAAAACAGAAGAACTATATACAAAAGATGAGATATTCAGTCCCTCAGCCTTGGAGATGGTATTTTGAGTACCGTTGTTGTAGAGATTCTGAAGCACAGGCAAGGAGACTGACGCTCATATAGGCGTAAGTGAAAAGGGACGTGTAGCAGACGAGGGCATAGTCACTGGTAGGCGGGATTTCCCAGTGGAAGTAGGTCCTACCCAAATTGATGGGTTAGTTGTAGTAGCCGTTAAGAAGGTCATGTTGGTAGGTAAGACACATAGGCAACAGTTAGGCAACTTTATTCCGAAACGTTTCGCCTACACAGTAGGCTTCTTCAGTCGTATACAGAAAGTAGGCAGGAACAGTAAAGATGTGAAGACGATGTAATCAGTCCATCACCCTTGAAGTCGTAGAATTTGAGGTTGTCAGTCCCTCGGCCTGGAGAAGTTCAGTTCCATAGTCAGAACTATCTGAAGATCAAGCGACAGTGATTAAATACTGTCGAAAGGAGAGGTGCAAAGTAGTAGTAGTAGTAGTAGTAGTGAGAATGTAGCCACTGAGAGGTCTCCCTCTCAGATCCAACAGTTCTCACTTGAACTGAAAGATGCTATCTCCAAGATGAACATCGATATACAATACCGGGACTGACAGTTAGGCCTCAAACGTTTCGCCTACGAGGCTTCAAGGGTGATATGGACTGATTACATCGTTCAAGGGTTCATTACATCTCTACTGTTCCTGCCTACTTTCTGTATACGACTGAAGAAGCCTACTGTGTAGGCGAAACGTTTCGGAATAAAGTTGCCTAACTGTTGCCTATGTGTCTTACCTACCAACCTGTCGGTATTGTATACCATTTTGATGTTCAAGAAGGTCATGTAAATGTCCTCTGAGCCAAGATTCCATGATGTTGCAGTGTCTGACAAGTTGTGCAAGACAGGTATATAGGTACATATCTGCAATAAAGATAACCAGATGTTGCACAAGTGTCTTAACTTTCAGCATATTCTGTCATAAAACCAAGACAGTGTCACTGTAGTTTAGTGAACATGTTCTGTCATAAGACCAAAAAAATGTCACTGTAGTATAGTGAACGTATTCTGTCATAAGACCAGGACAGTGTCACTGTTGTATAGTGAACGTGTTGGTTTATGAGAGTCTATGTCCTAGAGTGAAATATCTTTTAACATGTAGTTTGTAGTAGTGACAGTTTTGTTTGTTGTGTAGTTGTGTTATGTTATATATTGTGAAGTTGTCAGAGTTTTATTCTAGTGTGTCGTGCTGATAGCTTTGTGTAGTGTGTCGTGCTGATAGCTTTGTTTAGTGTGTCGTGCTGATAGCTTTGTTTAGTGTGTCGTGCTGATAGTTTTGTTTAGTGTGCCGTGCTGATAGCATTATTTAGTGTGTCGTGCTGAAAGCTTTGTTTAGTGTGTCGTGCTGATAGTTTTGTTTAGTGTGCCGTGCTGATAGCGTTATTTAGTGTGTCGTGCTGAAAGCTTTGTTTAGTGTGTCGTGCTGATAGCTTTGTTTAGTGTGTAGTTATAATATTAATATTACACACTACCGATAATTACTTGCTTAAGACACATGTGGAACATTTCGGTTATTTTATTATGAACATTTTAGCCAACTAGTGGATTCATAAATCCAATACAAAGAATGATAACTGGAGACGGTAGAAGACTGAAGGAATGATTGAGGGTGTCAGTCCCTGGGCACTGACAGGTGGTGGGTACTTCCGTGTTGATAAATCTTACGTAGGTGTCCGAGGATGGAGAGTTATATGTAGTTCAGAGAAAGTGTCAAAAGTTTCGCCAACTAGTGCAAGTTTGTCAAACAATGTTAGGTAAGTGTTAGTGTTGTAGAACAATGTTAGGGAAGTGTTAGTGTTGTAGAACAATGTTAGGTAAGTGTTAGTGTTGTAGAACAATGTTAGGGAAGTGTTAGTGTTGTAGAACAATGTTAGGTAAGTGTTAGTGCTGTAGAACAATGTTAGGGAAGTGTTAGTGTTGTAGAACAATGTTAGGTAAGTGTTAGTGCTGTAGAACAATGTTAGGGAAGTGTTAGTGTTGTAGAACAATGTTAGGTAAGTGTTAGTGCTGTAGAACAATGTTAGGTAAGTGTTAGTGTTGTAGAACAATGTTAGGGAAGTGTTAGTGCTGTAGAACAATGTTAGGTAAGTGTTAGTGCTGTAGAACAATGTTAGGTAAGTGTTAGTGCTGTAGAACAATGTTAGGGAAGTGTTAGTGTTGTAGAACAATGTTAGGGAAGTGTTAGTGCTGTAGAACAATGTTAGGTAAGTGTTAGTGCTGTAGAACAATGTTAGGTAAGTGTTAGTGTTGTAGAACAATGTTAGGGAAGTGTTAGTGTTGTAGAACAATGTTAGGGAAGTGTTAGTGTTGTAGAACAATGTTAGGGAAGTGTTAGTGTTGTAGAACAATGTTAGGTAAGTGTTAGTGTTGTAGAACAATGTTAGGGAAGTGTTAGTGTTGTAGAACAATGTTAGGTAAGTGTTAGTGTTGTAGAACAATGTTAGGGAAGTGTTAGTGTTGTAGAACAATGTTAGGGAAGTGTTAGTGTTGTAGAACAATGTTAGGGAAGTGTTAGTGTTGTAGAACAATGTTAGGTAAGTGTTAGTGTTGTAGAACAATGTTAGGTAAGTGTTAGTGTTGTAGAACAATGTTAGGGAAGTGTTAGTGATGTAGAACAATGTTAGGGAAGTGTTAGTGTTGTAGAACAATTCTTTGTTCCAATGATAATAATATTCGTATTTCAGTTAGTTTCCAGTTTCTTCCTGACAACAAACTGTGACTTACAGAGGCCAGAAGTAATTCAAACTTTTCTTTAAGATTGACGAACTTTCAAGAAAGTAAGTACAGTAAGCTTATAAGAAAGTAATTAATGTATGTATGTTCTAGGCAATGGATTTAAACATATGTGTGTATGCGAATGTATAGATATTTAGACACATCTTGCGGTGAGAAGAGAGCGTAGTGTGTATTATGGGATATATGTGTGAAGCAGAAGTGAGTTTGTATGTGTGTGTGTCTGTACTTACCTGTTTTTGGTTGCAGGGGCCAGTCATAGCTCCTGGCACCGCCTCTTCACTGGTCGCTACTAGGTCACGCTGTCCCTGCTCCGTGAACTTAATCATACCTCTTCTTAAAGTTATGTATAGATTCTGCCTCCTCTACCTCACTTTCCAGACGATTCCACTTCCTGATGACTCTATGACTGAAGAAATACTTCCCAACATCCCTGTGACTCATCATAATCTTCAACCTCCAATTGTGACTCCTTGTTTCTGTGTCCCATCTCTGGAACATCCTGCCGAGTAATCTTGTCGATTACTCTCAGTATTTTATATGTCGTTATCATATGTATCTGTGCGTGTATGTATTTACGTATATGCGTGAGTGACGATCCATGTGTAGGCTGCGTATGTTAAAATGAGTAAGTGTGTGAGAAAATATTAATATGTGTGTTGTAAATCTAATTATCTATATGGCAAAGACCATACAAAGCTTCAAACACACATGGGCAGGTAACACAGACACAGGTACAGGTAACACACACATACATGGACAAGTAACAAACACACATGGACAGGTAACACACATGGAAATGTAACACACACACTCATGGGCAGATAACACATACGTGAACAGATACATACATATGAACAGATACATATGAACAATAATAAACATAAACTGAAAGTTAGTCATGAATAGTTAACAATACATGAAACAAAATATAAAATAAAAAGTACCTTGCTTATGCCGTGAAATTTTTTTCTCCTCTGGTAACAATGATATTGTTGACAAATGTTCTTGTTGGGTCGATGATACAGATTGTCCACTCTTATGTTGCTTCATAAATGTTTTATAGCAAACTTAAGTTTACAAAAGTAAATAATCATAGTTATAATAATAAAAGTACACGTAACATCTTCAGTTTTTAATTCCCTCAGAAAGAGAGCGGCGAGTTTTGCCAAAGTATTAGAGATGACAAGAGGAACACGACACAGAGACGACTTAGAAACTTCAGTGACATAAGAAGTAGGAGTGTGTACAAGATTACTGCGAAGTGTATTAGTTAGACGAACAGCAACATTTATATATCTAAAGAACGGAGGGTGTTCTTAAGATTTTGTAGATTGGAAACAGGGATGGCAAAGAATAGAAGACTTCACGGGAGATCTTAGATTGGGAGAGAAGCAAATCTGTTTAGCACGAGAGTATACAGAGCTTATTGAGAGGGAGCCTAGACGCGGGGGTCATCTCACGAACATTAACAACGGATGTAGTCCCAGTCTACAAAGGTGGCAGTAAAGCAATAACAAAGAATTACAGACCGATAGCACTAACGTTCCACATCATAAAAATCTTCGAAAGGGTTGTAAGAAGCAACATCGCCAACCACCTGAACTCTCAATAATTGCACTACCCAGGGTAGCATGTATTTATAGCAGGTGGCTCCTGCCACTCACAAGAACTGAACCACTATGACATGGGTTGGATGAAGTGGAGAACAAACAAAATGTAGATGTAATATACACATTACACACTTTGCAGCAATCACTTTTACCACAGTTACCATCTACTTAAAGTTTTCAAATAAAGGAACACTTTGCTTAGTTGGTTCACTGAAACAAAAGCGACGAAGATGTTAAAAAATAGGTTATAGGGATGTAAGCGAGAAGGGTTGAACATGAGTAGGACCTGCCTAGCCTGGGTTATTAGTGATGAGAATATCATCAAATATTTCAGGAAATTTCATCAGTAAAGGGAATTAAGGAAACATGATATGTGACAACATGTGTAGCGCTGCAACAAAGGAAGATAAGGATGTATAACATGTCACAACATGTGTAGCGCTGCAACAAAGGAAGATAAGGATGTATAACATGTCACAACATGTGTAGCGCTGCAACAAAGGAAGATAAGGATGTATAACATGTCACAACATTTTACTGTGACAACGTCTGGCTCTCCATCAGCTTTGTCACGACGTTACAAAGAATACAGGAACACAGCGAGGTATATATAGGAACTTTCATGGTCTTAGTGCAAGAGAGAAGTTTTTATGCTCTAATTGATTGATTTTATTAACATAAATGTTGGAATGTCATTCTCTGTCTAGACAATTAATAGTTTTCAACATCAAGTTGAAAAACTTAACAAACCTTAAAAATAATACAAGTGAACAATACGTCAGTTTTGATTCACTTTACAAGATATTTTGTCTCTGAGAAACTAAAACTTATATAAATATTGTTCATGTATTTTAAATATTTATTATTATTTTTACATTACTGTGGTAAATTGTTTACATTGTTTACATTACTGTGGTATGTGACCTTTCATTGTTTACATTACTGTGGTATGTGACCTTTCATTGTTTACATTACTGTGATATGTGACCTTTCATTGTTTACATTACTGTGGTATGTGACCTTTCATTGTTTACATTACTGTGATATGTGACCTTTCATTGTTTACATTACTGTGGTATGTGACCTTTCATTGTTTACATTACTGTGGTATGTGACCTTTCATTGTTTACATTACTGTGATATGTGACCTTTCATTGTTTACATTACTGTGGTATGTGACCTTTCATTGTTTACATTACTGTGATATGTGACCTTTCATTGTTTACATTACTGTGGTAGGTGACCTTTCATTGTTTACATTACTGTGATATGTGACCTTTCATTGTTTACATTACTGTGATATGTGACCTTTCATTGTTTACATTACTGTGGTATGTGACCTTTCATTGTTTACATTACTGTGATATGTGACCTTTCATTGTTTACATTACTGTGATATGTGACCTTTCATTGTTTACATTACTGTGGTATGTGACCTTTCATTGTTTACATTACTGTGATATGTGACCTTTCATTGTTTACATTACTGTGATATGTGACCTTTCATTGTTTACATTACTGTGGTATGTGACCTTTCATTGTTTACATTACTGTGATATGTGACCTTTCATTGTTTACATTACTGTGGTATGTGACCTTTCATTGTTTACATTACTGTGATATGTGACCTTTCATTGTTTACATTACTGTGGTATGTGACCTTTCATTGTTTACATTACTGTGATATGTGACCTTTCATTGTTTACATTACTGTGGTATGTGACCTTTCATTGTTTACATTACTTTGATATGTGACCTTTCATTGTTGACATTACTGTGATATGTGACCTTTCATTGTTGACATTACTGTGGTATGTGACCTTTCATTGTTTACATTACTGTGGCATGTGACCTTTCATTGTTTACATTACTGTGGTATGTGACCTTTCATTGTTGACATTACTGTGATATGTGACCTTTCATTGTTGACATTACTGTGATATGTGATCTTTCATTGTTTACATTACTGTGATATGTGACCTTTCATTGTTTACATTACTGTGATATGTGACCTTTCATTGTTGACATTACTGTGATATGTGACCTTTCATTGTTGACATTACTGTGATATGTGACCTTTCATTGTTGACATTACTGTGATATGTGACCTTTCATTGTTTACATTACTGTGATATGTGACCTTTCATTGTTGACATTACTGTGGTATGTGACCTTTCATTGTTTACATTACTGTGGTATGTGACCTTTCATTGTTTACATTACTGTGATATGTGACCTTTCATTGTTGACATTACTGTGATATGTGACCTTTCATTGTTGACATTACTGTGGTATGTGACCTTTCATTGTTTACATTACTGTGGTATGTGACCTTTCATTGTTTACATTACTGTGGTATGTGACCTTTCATTGGAGAATAACTTGTGTGACTTTCATTAATATTTGTTTATAGAGTTACATTATATAAACACTACAACAATCACCAGGGAAAAAAATAAGACTTTTTTTCAGTATCACTGAATTATTTTTAATTAATTATTTTTGAATAACCTCTAAGTAAGAGGAGTGAAGGGAACAACAGAATGTTGATGGTGCCATGAATGTTGATGGTGCCATGAATGTTGATGGTGCCATGAATGAATCAAAGTAACAGGAATGGAGGGAACGATTTACCATGGTACCTACATTGTTCATGGTAAGAGGAAAGAAGGGAACAATGGCGCCATGCCCATATGATGATACGGAGAAAGGAGTATACAATGTTCCAAGCATGGTAAAATGCAATAAGGTAATAGTGGTGCTACGCATTGTGCTATGAGTGGTACCAAGCATGGATCATTGTACAAGAAATAGAGGGAACAGTTGATCATGCAGGATATGATACATGGATCAAAGAGAAAAAATGGAACAATGAACAATGCATGGTACTGTACATTGATTATAATAACAGGAAAAACAATCATCGATACCATACATAGATCATAACAGGAAAAATGAACAATGCACGCTACCATACTTAGATCATATCAGGAGGAAATGAACAATGAACAATGCATGATACCATACATATATCATAGGAGGAAGAAAGGAACACTGAACAGTGTATGGTACCATACAGATATAACAAGAGGAAAGGAACAATGAACAGTGCATGGTACCATACATAATAATAATGCTCACCAGTTACGGCTTGACAAATGTGTAACTGGAGAGCGAAACGTTGCCACAATAAAATGTCACATTAGTTGCATCTAATGTGACATTTTGTCGGTAATTCTGTCATTATTACTATCAAGTTACCTAATTATCATTATCCAAAACCAGTTATCTCACAGTCTGCGCTAGATAATCACTTTCAATCGATTTTAATCAAGATCCTTACATTAGAATTGACTTAATGTCATAGAATTAATCATAGTGACTTATATTAACCCATAAAGGATTGAGAAGATAATCAAATAACCTGATAACAAATACAATGTTTTTAGTGACTAACATTGATCTACAACCACAATGTTTTTAGTGACTAACATTGATCTACAACCACAATGTTTTTAGTGACTAACATTGATCTACAACCACAATGTTTTTAGTGACTAACATTGATCTACAACCACAATGTTTTTAGTGACTAACATTGATCTACAACCACAATGTTTTTAGTGACTAACATTGATCTACAACCACAATGTTTTTAGTGACTAACATTGATCTATCACCACAATGTTTTTAGTGACTAACATTGATCTACAACCACAATGTTTTTAGTGACTAACATTGATCTACAACCACAATGTTTTTAGTGACTAACATTGATCTATCACCACAATGTTTTTAGTGACTAACATTGATCTACAACCACAATGTTTTTAGTGACTAACATTGATCTACAACCACAATGTTTTTAGTGACTAACATTGATCTATCACCACAATGTTTTTAGTGACTAACATTGATCTACAACCACAATGTTTTTAGTGACTAACATTGATCTACAACCACAATGTTTTCAGTGACTAACATTGATCTACAACCATAATGCAGCGGAAATATAACTAGTCATTTTTTCTAACTGTGGGTCACTAAACAGAGAAATGTTGCTGAAAATTGTAAATTTACTCTATAAAGTGGGGAAGGAGGGTTATTGTTACCTCTGATGTGGGAAGGGCAGTTGTTGTTGCTCTTGATGTGGAGGAAGGCTGCTATTACCATTGTTGTAGGAAGGGAGGCTGTAGTAACACTTGATGTGGGAAGAGACGTTGATGTTGGTCTTGGTATCTTAAGGGATGTTGCTGTTACCCTTGATGTGGGAAGGGAGGTTGCAATTACACTTGATGTGCGAAGGGAGGTTGCTGTCAGCCTGGCTGAATCAGCTGTCGGCCTGACTCACCCAGCTGTCAGCCTCGAGGAGTTTGCTGCACTAAACTTGCCATAGTTAATCTTAAAGTTTATTAATTAATATTAGTATATTAATGAGGAAGTTGTGAACCTAGAGAGGTAATACACAGAGCAGTTAACTGAGATAATTAGGCTTGACCCAAGGAAGGCGACGTTATCTGTAATTCCTTGGAACAAGAGTCCTTCACCAACTTCGTGATTTTCCTCCCTTCCTACCCCTAAGAAAGTGAGTTTTTTTAAAAAATGCAGAACCATATTATATTATATGTGAGAATCAGAATTTATCATCAAGATAAAGATTACGTTTCATTTATATTTCAGAATTAACATAATAAATACGAATGTTCAAATTATGAAGATATTACAAATAAATTTATGTGGTTAAGTTTGATATTATAAAATGTCTGAATGAAAACCATAACAGAGGAAATATAAAAGAAATACAATATTACCCAAGTTAGTATAATGTTCAGAGTTGATCTATGTGTTAATATGTGAGGTGATGTTGAGATGAAGGTGTAAAGTGAACTACATGTTAATATGTGAGGTGATGTTCAGGTGAAGGTGTAAGGTGAACTACATGTTAATATGTGAGGTGATGTTGAGATGAAGGTGTAAAGTGAACTACATGTTAATATGTGAGGTGATGTTGAGATGAAGGTGTAAAGTGAACTACATGTTAATATGTGAGGTGATGTTCAGGTGAAGGTGTAAGGTGAACTACATGTTAATATGTGAGGTGATGTTGAGATGAAGGTGTAAAGTGAACTACATGTTAATATGTGAGGTGATGTTCAGGTGAAGGTGTAAGGTGAACTAAATGTTAATATGTGAGGTGATGTTGAGGTGAACTACATGTCAATATGTGAGGTGATGTTGAAGTGAACATGTAAGGTGAACTACATGTTAATATGTGAGGTGATGTTCAGGTGAAAGTGTAAAGTGAACTACATGTTAATATGTGAGGTGATGTTGAGATGAAGGTGTAAAGTGAACTACATGTTAATATGTGAGGTGATGTTCAGGTGAAGGTGTAAGGTGAACTACATGTTAATATGTGAGGTGATGTTGAGATGAAGGTGTAAAGTGAACTACATGTTAATATGTGAGGTGATGTTCAGGTGAAGGTGTAAGGTGAACTACATGTTAATATGTGAGGTGATGTTGAGATGAAGGTGTAAAGTGAACTACATGTTAATATGTGAGGTGATGTTGAGATGAAGGTGTAAAGTGAACTACATGTTAATATGTGAGGTGATGTTCAGGTGAAGGTGTAAGGTGAACTACATGTTAATATGTGAGGTGATGTTGAGATGAAGGTGTAAAGTGAACTACATGTTAATATGTGAGGTGATGTTGAGATGAAGGCGTAAAGTGAACTACATGTTAATATGTGAGGTGATGTTCAGGTGAAGGTGTAAGGTGAACTACATGTTAATATGTGAGGTGATGTTGAGATGAAGGTGTAAAGTGAACTACATGTTAATATGTGAGGTGATGTTGAGATGAAGGTGTAAAGTGAACTACATGTTAATATGTGAGGTGATGTTCAGGTGAAGGTGTAAGGTGAACTACATGTTAATATGTGAGGTGATGTTCAGATGAAGGTGTAAAGTGAACTACATGTTAATATGTGAGGTGATGTTGAGATGAAGGTGTAAAGTGAACTACATGTTAATATGTGAGGCGATGTTCAGGTGAAGGTGTAAGGTGAACTAAATGTTAATATGTGAGGTGATGTTGAGGTGAACTACATGTCAATATGTGAGGTGATGTTGAAGTGAACATGTAAGGTGAACTACATGTTAATATGTGAGGTGATGTTCAGGTGAAAGTGTGAGGTGAACTACATGTTAATATGTGAGGTGATGTTGAGGTGAAGGTGTAAGGTGTACTACATGTTAATATGTGAGGTGATGTTGAGGTGAAGGTGTAAGGTGAACAACAGGTGACTTACACAAGTGAGTATGTAATAACATTATTATTGTAGGTGTAAGAGTGAACTACACCTGAAAGTGTATTGTTGTATACATTTGAAGGTTCAGTACGTAGCCACACTAACCATCAAGGTTCAGTGTGTAGCCACACTAACCATCAAGGTTCAGTGTGTAGGCACACTAATCATCAAGGTTCAGTGTGTAGGCACACTAACCATCAAGGTTCAGTGTGTAGCCACACTAACCATCAAGGTTTAGTGTGTAGGCACACTAATCATCAAGGTTCAGTGTGTAGGCACACTAACCATCAAGGTTTAGTGAGTAGGCACACTAACCATCAAGGTTCAGTGCATAGCCACACTGACCATGAAGGTTCAGTGTGTAGGCACACTAACCATCAAGGTTCAGTGTGTAGGCACACTAACCATCAAGGTTCAGTGTGTAGGCACACTAACCATCAAGGTTCAGTGTGTAGGCACACTAACCATCAAGGTTCAGTGTGTAGGCACACTAACCATCAAGGTTCAGTGTGTAGGCACACTGACCATCAAGGTTCAATGCGTTGCACGGAAAATCAAGGTTCAGTGCATAGCCACACTGACCATCAAGGTTCAGTGTGTAGCCACACGGACCATCAAGGTTCAGTACGTAACCACACGGACCATCACTGTTCAGTACGTAGCCACACAGACCATCAAGGTTCAGTATGTAGGCACACTGACCATCAAGGTTCAATGCGTAGCACGGAAAATCAAGGTTCAGTGCATAGCCACACTGACCATCAAGGTTCAGTGTGTAGCCACACTGACCATCAAGGTTCAGTGTGTAGGCACACTAACCATCAAGGTTCAGTGTGTAGGCACACTAACCATCAAGGTTCAGTGTGTAGGCACACGAACCATCAAGGTTCAGTGTGTAGGCACACGGACCATCAAGATTCAGTGTGTAGCCACACGGACCATCAAGGTTCAGTGTGTAGCCACACGGACCATCACTGTTCAGTACGAAGCTACACTGACCATCACTGTTCAGTACGTAGCCACACGAACCATCAAGGTTCAGTACGTAGCCACACAGACCATCAAGGTTCAGTACGTAGCCATACGAACCATCAAGGTTCAGTACTTAGCCACACGAATCAACAAGGTTCAGTATGTAGCCACACTGACCATCAAGGTTCAGTACGTAGCCACTATGACTATCAGGGTTCAGTACGTAGCTACACTGACCGTCACTGTTCAGTACGTAGCCACACGAACCATCAAGGTTCAGTACGTAGCCACACAGACCATCAAGATTCAGTACGTAGCCATACGAACCATCAAGGTTCAGTACTTAGCCACACTGACCATCAAGGTTCAGTACGTAGCCTCACGGACCATCAGGGTTCAGTACCTAGCCACACGAACCATCAAGTTTCAGTACGTAGCCATACGAACCATCAAGGTTCAGTACTTAGCCACACGGACCATCAGGGTCCAGTATGTAGCCACACTGACCATCAAGGTCCAGTACGTTGCCACACGGACCATCAAGGTTCAGTACGTAGCCTCACGGACCATCAAGGTTCAGTACGTAGCCACACGCATCATCAAGGTTCAGTACGTAGCCACACGCATCACCAAGGTTCAGTATATAGCCACACTGACCATCAAGGTTCAGTATGTTGCTAGTAGAATTGCAGTAAATCAACCATTCAAATCATTATGAAGCTGTGTGTAGTCTGTGGTCAGTCAAACAAACGGGCTTCCACATGGGTAAATTGTCATTTTTGTGGAAATTGGTGTTACGCCCCTTGTGCAGATATCCAAGAACTAGCTACAAGCAGTGTTAAAACAGGGAAGTGTTTTTGGGTATGCCCAAATGAGATAAATCTGTGGACTAAAATCACAAGGGTATTAAAAGAGGACAACATCAAAGCTGCTTTCATAGAAAACCTGGAAGCTTTCTACAACAGATGGGAACATAAAAAGTCTGGGCTGAATGGTACTGCCCTTGATACTGGCCATGTAGTCAGAAACTGTAAGGCTGGAGATGAAGTCCTGGTAGTCAGTAAATGTGGGGCTGATAGTGCTGTCCTGGGAGACAGTAATGGTGAAGCTGGAGGTGCTGTCCTGGGAGACAGTAATGGTGAAGCTGGAGATGCTGTCCTGGGAGACAGTAATGGTGAAGCTGGAGATGCTGTCCTGGGAGACAGTAATGGTGAAGTTGGAGATTTTGTCCAGGTAGTCGGGAATTATACGCAGGAAGGAATACATATAAATGACCTCATAGGGGACAGGAGCCATAGTAGGGAAACAAGTGTAGTCAAAGATAAGATAAAACCAATATTGCAAACTAGAAATACCGCAGGAAATAGCAAACAAGAGGACTCCACTAGCAATAGTGAGGATATATTACCAAAAACAACTGGTGGGAGCTCCATTGTTGGTGCTAGGGAGGATAGAAGTAAGACAGGGAAACACGCACCAACAGGGAATACAGTCACAGAAACCCAAGGCAAACGGAAACCAAGCCTGTGCACATACTATGCACTCGGTATCTGCTGGCATGGGAAATCTGGAAAAACAGATGGGACGTGCAACTATGACCACCCTAGAAAATGCCATCCCCATATGACAACAGGAAAATGCAAACTCCCTTCCTGTAAGCTTTTCCACCCTGAACTGTGTACCTCTTCAGTACAGGAAAGACTGTGCTATAACTTAAATTGCCAGGCATACCATCTAAAGGGGACAAAAAGATACAAAACATCCAGGCCATGGGAAAACCTGGGTAGCCACAGCCACTCAAGAGGGAGAGGTTTTCTAGTGCCAGGAAGGAAAAAAAACTGGCAGGAAATGGCAGAAATCGTACACCAAATCCAGTCATTCCTGGAGTGGAACCACAGTCGATGGCCTCCATTCCAAACCAACAGATACAGATACTAATGCCGGAAAAAAAATCCCCCCCCAGTACCAACAATACCACCAGTCCGATAACATTCTTCTTTGCAAATATACAGGGTCTAAAGCCAGCAACAAACAACAAAACACCTTTCATCCGTGGACTGCTTGCAGAGGCAAAGGCAATATTCGCGGCTTTCACTGAGACCCACATAAAGGATCACTTGGACAACGAAATATGGATCCCAGGTTACAACTTATACAGATGTGACAGAGTGAACAGGCAAAAGGGGGGGGGGGGTTGGCCTGTACATTGCAGAGTCACTTGTTTGCACAGAACTGCTAAATGCCTCAAATGATGTAGTGGAAGTTTTAGCAGTAAAGGTCGAGAACCAAAACCTAGTCATTGTGGTAGTCTACAAGCCTCCGGATGCAACATCCCAGCAATTCCAGGAACAGCTGTTAAAAATTGACCACTGTCTGGAAAATCTTCCAGCTCCTGCACCCAACATCTTGCTCCTGGGGGATTTCAACTTAAGGCACCTAAAATGGAGGAATATAGCAAATAATATTGTTGCAGTAATAACACCAGGAGGCAGCTCTGATGAAAACTCACACTCACACGAGCTTTTAAATCTCTGCACAAAATTCAATTTAAACCAGCAAATAATAGAGCCTACTAGACTGGAGAATACACTAGACCTCATCTTCACTAACAATGATGATCTGATAAGAAATGTCACCATATCAAAAACAATATACTCAGATCACAACATAATTGAGGTTCAGTCATGTATGCGCAGAGCCCCAGACCGACATAATGAGATTAGTCACGAGGGAGCATTCACCAAATTCAACTTCAATAACAAAAACATAAAGTGGGACCAAGTAAACCAAGTCCTAACCGATATAAGCTGGGAAGATATACTAAGCAACACAGACCCCAACTTATGCCTAGAACAGATTAACTCGGTGGCACTCGATGTATGCACAAGGCTTATTCCTCTAAGAAAAAGGAGGAGTAGATGTAAAATAGAAAGAGACAGGCGCTCCCTTTACAGGCGACGGAAAAGAATAACAGAGCGGCTAAAAGAGGTCAATATATCTGAAATGCGTAGGGAGACACTGGTCAGAGAAATAGCAAGCATCGAACTTAAGCTAAAAGAATCCTTTAGGAGTCAGGAATCGCGGGAAGAACTAAAAGCCATAAATGAAATCGAAAGAAACCCAAAGTATTTCTTCTCCTATGCCAAATCAAAATCGAGAACAACATCCAGTATTGGGCCCCTACTTAAACAAGATGGGTCCTACACAGATGACAGCAAGGAAATGAGTGAGCTACTCAAGTCCCAATATGACTCAGTTTTTAGCAAGCCGCTAACCAGACTGAGAGTCGAAGATCAAAATGAATTTTTTATGAGAGAGCCACAAAATTTGATTAACACAAGCCTATTCGATGTTATCCTGACGCCAAATGACTTCGAACAGGCGATAAATGACATGCCCATGCACTCTGCCCCAGGGCCAGACTCATGGAACTCTGTGTTCATCAAGAACTGCAAGAAGTCCCTATCACGAGCCTTTTCCATCCTATGGAGAGGGAGCATGGACACGGGGGTCGTCCCACAGTTACTAAAAACAACAGACATAGCCCCACTCCACAAAGGGGGCAGTAAAGCAACAGCAAAGAACTACAGACCAATAGCACTAACATCCCATATCATAAAAATCTTTGAAAGGGTCCTAAGAAGCAAGATCACCACCCATCTAGAAACCCATCAGTTACACAACCCAGGGCAACATGGGTTTAGAACAGGTCGCTCCTGTCTGTCTCAACTATTGGATCACTACGACAAGGTCCTAAATGCACTAGAAGACAAAAAGAATGCAGATGTAATATATACAGACTTTGCAAAAGCCTTCGACAAGTGTGACCATGGCGTAATAGCGCACAAAATGCGTGCTAAAGGAATAACAGGAAAAGTCGGTCGATGGATCTATAATTTCCTCACTAACAGAACACAGAGAGTAGTCGTCAACAGAGTAAAGTCCGAGGCAGCTACGGTGAAAAGCTCTGTTCCACAAGGCACAGTACTCGCTCCCATCTTGTTCCTCATCCTCATATCCGACATAGACAAGGATGTCAGCCACAGCACCGTGTCTTCCTTTGCAGATGACACCCGAATCTGCATGACAGTGTCTTCCATTGCAGACACTGCAAGGCTCCAGGCGGACATCAACCAAATCTTTCAGTGGGCTGCAGAAAACAATATGAAGTTCAACGATGAGAAATTTCAATTACTCAGATATGGTAAACATGAGGAAATTAAATCTTCATCAGAGTACAAAACAAATTCTGGCCACAAAATAGAGCGAAACACCAACGTCAAAGACCTGGGAGTGATCATGTCGGAGGATCTCACCTTCAAGGACCATAACATTGTATCAATCGCATCTGCTAGAAAAATGACAGGATGGATAATGAGAACCTTCAAAACTAGGGAGGCCAAGCCCATGATGACACTCTTCATGTCACTTGTTCTATCTAGGCTGGAATATTGCTGCACACTAACAGCACCTTTCAAGGCAGGTGAAATTGCCGACCTAGAAAATGTACAGAGAACTTTCACGGCGCGCATAACGGAGATAAAACACCTCAATTACTGGGAGCGCTTGAGGTTCCTAAACCTGTATTCCCTGGAACGCAGGAGGGAGAGATACATGATTATATACACCTGGAAAATCCTAGAGGGACTAGTACCGAACTTGCACACGAAAATCACTCACTACGAAAGCAAAAGACTTGGCAGACGATGCACCATCCCCCCAATGAAAAGCAGGGGTGTCACTAGCACGTTAAGAGACCATACAATAAGTGTTAGGGGCCCGAGACTGTTCAACTGCCTCCCAGCACACATAAGGGGGATTACCAACAGACCCCTGGCAGTCTTCAAGCTGGCACTGGACAAGCACCTAAAGTCAGTTCCTGATCAGCCGGGCTGTGGCTCGTACGTTGGTTTGCGTGCAGCCAGCAGCAACAGCCTGGTTGATCAGGCTCTGATCCACCAGGAGGCCTGGTCACAGACCGGGCCGCGGGGGCGTTGACCCCCGGAACTCTCTCCAGGTAAACTCCAGGTAAACACTGACCATCAAGGTCCAGTACGTTGCCACACGGACCATCAAGGTTCAGTACGTAGCCACACGGACCATCATGAACTCTTGTTAACAGATAAATCATTTGTTCCAATGTTACACTGATTTATGATAAACGTTCATAGGATATTTCATATTAGAATTGGAGGGTTGAAAATGTGCAGTATAATATTGAAGTTATTTATCTTAGCAACTAAGTTTATACAGTGAGAGTAAACAACATATTTATTATTTATAGAGCAGCTTCTCACTACCATTTATGGCAAGGTTTCTGAGTCCAGTTTATCCATGTTGGGATTTTTTTTTATGTAATTTCTAATACATAATGAAGAACAAATCATTAATTCTGTGATAAAGTTGGTAGAATACTGAGAATATATTAGGTAAAAGGACACATGTGTAACTAACCAGACGTATTATTGCTTTGTTAAATCTATACAAACAATAAAAGGACGCAGTATATGTAACAAAATAATGTGAAAAATCTAAAGGAGTAACGTTTCTGGCACTACTTCTACTACTACTACTACTGCTGCTGCTACTGCTAGTACTACTTCTACTACTACTACTACTACTACTACTACTACGACTACTGCTACTTCACCACCACCCCATCACAACTACCTCCACCACCACAACTACCACGACCAGCAACATGTGTCCTTTCACTTAAATCACTAAATCTCTTTGGAATATTTTACTTGTTAAGATTCACGAGGCTGAATGTTTGATCACACTTGTAAGTGAAGGAGACAAATAAATTATGTGTAAATAACAGCCTTTAGTAAACAATGAAACATGTTAAAGTTAAGAAGATCAATTATTTCTAAATGAACTTGTAGTTAGTTAAGTGTTCTGAAGTGATTCAGAAAAGTAAATGTTGAATAATTAACTACAACATCAGGTCTCAGTAATATTGTGTTCTCTTGTTATGAGGATGACAACAAGAGAATGCAGTGTGCAGTTTACAAGAACATTTTCAGAATAAACTTTTCACGTTACAGTAGTTCTATCAGTCAATGTTTGTGCTCCTTGACAATGTGTAAAAATACACTCTACATTTACACTCATTTAGCAAAATATTATCATATAATGAAAGAAAAAAATGGTTTTAAACTTGATCATTTGAGGGGGACGTTGAGAGGTGTGAAGCCCAAACACAGCATTTCCTCAGAGAGGAACTTAACTCTTCAAATGTAGCAACACCATGAAGCACTGACCATATATGATATTACAACACAAGTGTTTAAATATCAGTATGTACGAACAGATGTAATTACAGGGGAGGACACACAGAAATCTGCGCCCAGTAAATACATCCGCCCGGGAAGACTAGAAACATAGTGCAGCCAGAAGAGACGAACTCCTCTACCTGGACCACCATGGTGAAGCCAGTTGTTATTTATTTTAGTCGTCTATTTAAATGTCATTGGTTTTTATGTTCTTATTAAAGTTTTTCTGTATTTTCTTTCATATATGTGCGTGATATCAGTGTGTTTCTACGTGTAACTTCCTTATTTATTGTGTTAAACATAATATTTGCATCACCTGTGTTATGTATAAGCATCACTCTGATACTTTTGTGCATAACAGGGTTATTGTTGTATCCTTAATAATTCTATATATAAGAGTGATATTTTCTTTTCTAATTTTACTAGTTATAATGTTGTGATCTTTGCAGCTCTGGTGTTACTATGTATAAGCGTAACGTTTATATCTCTGGTATTACTGCATATAACCCAGGGATCTTTGTATCTCTGACAGCACTAGCAAAGGTTTTTTGATAGTATGTAAATGTATCTCTCCATCCATTTCCTTATTCAACAGTTTCTCCTACAATAACTTTACAGATTATAAGTACAGGATTTTGTAGTCAGAAATTCGGATTGTTAAATCCACTTTTCTCTACCGGCTTTAACAATTTTGTTACATCACTTATTAAGGAAGCAGTCATAGTCTAAACCACCTGCACTGACTCTTTTTTTAAAATTTGGGACTTTGTACCATCTTACATTTGCCTGCATATGTACTCTCCTAAAGTGCATGTAATGTCTCTCCCCTTCACTTCACAAAGACTTGCCTCGACTCTCTTAGTATCCTCACTTCTAGCTTCCTACAGCAATCCCTCCTCAGGATCTCGTGACAAGCAATTCATCCGTCTGTCTACTGTTGTCTTGCCTTCCCCACTTTCAGGAGGTCCCAGGCGACCTTGCTGGATTGGAATGATGTCTTTTCTAACTACGGTCGAGGCTTTCCTGGTGAAGGAAATGCAGGAGGAGACACAGAGAAATCTTTCTTGAAATTACACTCATCAAGACAAACATGAACGTACACCAGGGCACACAGATATCGTTATTCAGTGGAAATTTTAGTCCTACTTACGTCACAGTGCATATATATATATATATATATATATATATATATATATATATATATATATATATATATATATATATATATATATAGATACATATATATATATATATATATATATATATATATATATATATATATATATATATATATATATATATATATACACATATATATATATATATATATATATATATATATATATATACATATATTTATATATATATATATATATATACATATATGTATATATATATATATATATATATATATATATATATATATATATATATATATATATATATATATATATATATACATATATATATATATATATATATATATATATATATATATATATATATATATATATATATATATATATATATATATATATATATATATATGTCGTGCCGAATAGGCAGAACTTGCGAGCTTGGCTTAAATAGCAACGCTCATCTTGCCATATAGGACAAGCGAAAATTTGTGTAAGCAATAATTTCGCCAAAATCATTCTTAATCTAACGAAAAAAATATGTTTCACTGTGTTTGCTTACTATTAAATTATTGTAAACAAATCTAAAATATATTTAGTTGGGTTAGGCTAAAATAAATTACTCTTGTTATAATAAGGTTAGTTAAGTTTTCTAAGATTATTTTAGTGCAAAATCATAAATTTTTACATTAACATTAATGAAAAATATATATCTTTAAAAGTATAAGAGAAAATTTTAGAAAGGACTTAATTTTAAATGAGTTCTTGCTGATTGACCAGTTTTACATATTCGGCACGACATATATATATATATATATATATATATATATATATATATATATATATATATATATATATATATATATATATACATATATATATATATATATATATATATATATATATATATATATATATACAAACACACACATACAAACACACACTGTTTAGGAGGCGGGAAACAGGTATAAGGGAGTTAAAATTTTGCATATAAACTTCTAAAGGGTTAATCAGCAGAATGAAAAGTGTAGGTTCGATCCTCCGTCTGATTAGCGCAAGACAATCGCTTTAAAATTCTATAAAAAAAATTCAAATGACAAGGAAAAAAGTTATGAAGGCAAGATAACACCATCATCCAGCAGCAAAAAAAATGACAATCATTATTAAACCTGAAGAAAAACGAGGCAGCTGCTGTCTCGCCTAAACAGGAAAAACGTCAGTCATCAACAGTCATCAACAGTCATCAACAGTCATCAACAAGACTGATGAGAAAAAAAGGAAAAAACAACAGTCATCATCCAGCCTTAATTAAATAATGAAAACAGCAAAGGAGAGAGACATTGTTAAGCTGGAAAAAATAAAACACAATGAACAAGACTAAAGTGTTTTTCATATATATATACTGACAGGTTGCTAGAGTGGTGTGTAGTGTGCTGGTACTGACAGGTTGCTTGAGTGGTGTATAGTGTGCTGGTACTGACAGGTTGCTAGAGTGGTGTGTAGTGTGCTGGTACTGACAGGTTGCTTGAGTGGTGTGTAGTGTGCTGGTAAATTTTATCGTTTTTCTGTGTCGGGTTTCTTCTCCTGTGTACAACAACGTGTGTGTGTGTGTACTCACCTATTTGTGGTTGCAGGGGTCGAGTCACAGCTCCTGGCCCCGTGTGTGTGTGTGTGTGTGTGATATTTTCTTTATGTACTTATTGTTCTCAGTATGTCTATTCTATATATATGTATTATGTTTGTACAAGATATGCTCTCAATAAAATATAAAAAAAAAAGATCTGTTTGTGACTTGAAAAAGCCCACTGTGTGGGCGAAACGTTGTCAATAAAGGATCACATTAAACTGCATATGTGTTTATATTTCCAGCTCTGGGTGAAAATGAAAACTGCATCATTAAACATATATTACAACACATTTGTTGACAGGACAACGACAGGTTTTACATTTGTTCTCTGTAACTGTCACCTTTGGCATTTCCGAGAATATTTTTTTGCAACTCACCATAAAGCATACCAGGCATTTTTCTCCTCATTAACTAGTATACAGTTAAACTCCTCATCTCAAATAAGCTCACGAATCCGTGGATCAACAAATTCATCCCCATTGATTTTTGCTTCACTCTCCCTCTAGTTTTTGCCATCGAGGTTCTTCAATGCTGCCGCCGTTTTCTCCATAACTTTAACGTGTAAGAATTGTAACAAAATCTTGCTCGAGTCTTGAACATTTTTTGTTCAAGGATTCAGTGAGTGTCAAGGTAACAACAAGTCCTCGTCCGGATATCCTATTCACAAAGAAAACAGCAATACTTAGTGTAGCCTCGTTGTTGCTGCAGTACAAGCAACTTCAGTCACCACGAAGCTTCCACTGTTGTTTGTTGCGAGGGAAAAGTCAGTTCTGCACAAATATAACAAAAGTTATCAATACTGTTCACGCAGTTATGTGGCATCTTTTTCCAAATTTAGCTGAAAATGTCAACATCCAAAGCAAATAGGAAACTGAGTTTGACACGCGAGCACTGCATGACTTACGGGAATGTACTGATATAGTCTAGTAAGTAATTAGGTTAACACAGTATCTAAATTTTGTCGTCAGACTTGACTTAAAAACAAACGGTGCCATAACCAAAGAAAGTTGTTCAATTGGTTGTCCTTTCATCACCAGCCCGCCCCCATCATCCCCGCCATTCCTGTTACTTTGATACATTCATGGCACCATCAATATTCTGTTGTTCCCACCATTCCTGTTACTTTGATACATTCATGGCACCATCAATATTCTGTTGTTCCCTCCATTCCTGTTACTTTGATACATTCATGGCACCATCAATATTCTGTTGTTCCCACCATTCCTGTTACTTAGTGGTCATTCAAAAATAATTGAAAATAATTCACTGATGTTGAAAAAAGTCTTGTTTATTCCCCTGGTGATTGTTGTATTGTTTATATAATGTAACTCCATAGACAAATATTAATGAAGGTCACACAAGTTATTCTCCAATGAAAGATCACCTACCACAGTAATGTAAACAATAAAAGGTCACCTACCACAGTAATGTAAACAATGAAAGGTCACCTACCACAGTAATGTAAACAATGAAAGGTCACATACCACAGTAATGTAAACAATGAAAGGTCACCTACCACAGTAATGTAAACAATAAAAGGTCACCTACCACAGTAATGTAAACAATGAAAGGTCACCTACCACAGTAATGTAAACAATGAAAGGTCACCTACAACAGTAATGTAAACAATAAAAGGTCACCTACCACAGTAATGTAAACAATGAAAGGTCACCTACCACAGTAATGTAAACAATGAAAGGTCACCTACCACAGTAATGTAAACAATGAAAGGTCACCTACCACAGTAATGTAAACAATAAAAGGTCACCTACCACAGTAATGTAAACAATGAAAGGTCACATACCACAGTAATGTAAACTAAGAAAGGTCACATACCACAGTAATGTAAACAATGGAAGGTCACATACCACAGTAATGTAAAAAATGAAAGGTCACCTACCACAGTAATTTAAACAATGGAAGGTCACATACCACAGTAATGTAGACAATGAAAGGTCACCTACCACAGTAATGTAAACAATGGAAGGTCACATACCAGAGTAATGTAAACAATGAAAGGTCGCCTACCACAGTAATGTAAACAATAAAAGGTCACCTACCACAGTAATGTAAACAATAAAAGGTCACCTACCACAGTAATGTAAACAATAAAAGGTCACCTACCACAGTAATGTAAACAATAAAAGGTCACCTACCACAGTAATGTAAACAATGAAAGGTCGCCTACCACAGTAATGTAAACAATAAAAGGTCACCTACCACAGTAATGTAAACAATAAAAGGTCACCTACCACAGTAATGTAAACAATAAAAGGTCACCTACCACAGTAATGTAAACAATAAAAGGTCACCTACCACAGTAATGTAAACAATAAAAGGTCACCTACCACAGTAATGTAAACAATAAAAGGTCACCTACCACAGTAATGTAAAAGAAAATAATAAATATTTCAAATGCAAGAAAAATATTTAATAATCGTTGTAGATTTTGAAGAGAAAATATCTGGTGAACTGCTGAAGTTTTTCAACTTGAAGTTTGAAAGTATTAGACGTCTACAACACAATGATATTCCAACATTTTTGTTAAAAAAAATCTGCCAATTAGAGGCAACAAAACTTCTGTCTTGCAACAAAACAAACTAACCTTGAAAGTTTGAAGTTGATCAGACGAGGCATTCTCTAGTTATCACCAAATGGTAACAAACCTGGGACCAGGTTATATAAGTTTGTCCATTGGTCTCCCACACATGCAAATAGTCTCATGAAAGTTGCTCTAAATGCAGTAAACGAATTTTGAAAATTTGAAGCCGATCGAATAAGTCATTCTCCAGTTACAAACGAAAATTTTGGGAAAAGAAAAGAAACATTCTGGTGAGTGTATCGAAAATGGGAAAGTTTTGGGAATCACAATCCTCGTTGGGGGGAAAATGCTGTAAAAACTTTTTTTTTCAGTTTTCTTTTATCATTTATCTTGTGTTTAATTTTTTTACAAACCTATAAGAAAGATATTGGAGTTTTATTTAAAAAAAAAGAACAATTTGATAAAACAATTTATAAAAATGACAAACTGGAACTTACACAGACCAAAATCAATGCAAATAATAGTTCCATTTAGGATACACCAGCGTTTAAAGTTTGAAGCTGAGCTGAAGAAGCATTATCTAGTTATTACATGGAACACAATTTATTTTTAATAAAACTGATAAATTTAGTTAACACAGTTGAAAGTGAAGATTAAAGTTTCTTTTAATAAATTCCACAACAGTGAAAGTCTTAAGTGGATCAGAAAAATCAAACTTCACTAATTGATCTTATTCCCATAACTCCAAGTTTATTTTAAACAGTTTCAGTAAAATATTAAATTTTCACCTTCACTGACAAACTTATAAGGTATCCTTCTCATAATCGTAATGACACGACTGCAAGCAAACCACGGTACGGGTGGGGCTTGAACTCGCGGTGATTGAGTCGTAAAACTGCAGGTCAGCATGTAAGTCACTGGACTACTATCACAAGTACTACAACTACTACTACCACAAGTACTACAGCTGGGCAGCTTCGTCATCTCTGAAACATTAGTAAGAATTCTCCTCAAAGTAATAAATCCCGCCATCACATAGCTACTGCTGCTACTACTACAAGTACTACAACTACTACTATCACAAGTACTACAACTACTACTACCACAAGTACTACAACTACTACTACCACAAGTACTACAACTACTACTACCACAAGTACTACAACTACTACTACCACAAGTACTACAACTACTACTACCACAAGTACTACAACTACTACTACCACAAGTACTACAACTACTACTACCACAAGTACTACAACTACTGCTACCACAAGTACTACAACTACTACTACCACAAGTACTACAACTACTACTACCACAAGTACTACAACTACTACTACCACAAGTACTACAACTACTACTACCACAAGTACTACAATTACTACTACCACAAGTACTGTAACTACTACTACCACAAGTACTGTAACTACTACTACCACAAGTACTACAACTACTACTACCACAAGTACTACAACTACTACTACCACAAGTACTACAACTACTACTACCACAAGTACTACAACTACTGCTACCACAAGTACTACAACTACTACTACCACAAGTACTACAACTACTACTACCACAAGTACTACAACTACTACCACAAGTACTACAACTACTGCTACCACAAGTACTACAACTACTGCTACCACAAGTACTACAACTACTGCTACCACAAGTACTACAACTACTACTACCACAAGTACTACAACTACTACTACCACAAGTACTACAACTACTACTACCACAAGTACTACAACTACTGCTACCACAAGTACTACAACTACTACTACCACAAGTACTACAACTACTACTACCACAAGTACTACAACTACTACTACCACAAGTACTACAACTACTACTACCACAAGTACTACAACTACTACTACCACAAGTACTACAACTACTACTACCACAAGTACTACAACTACTGCTACCACAAGTACTACAACTACTGCTACCACAAGTACTACAACTACTACTACCACAAGTACTACAACTACTACTACCACAAGTACTACAACTACTACTACAACAAGTACTACAACTACTACTACCACAAGTACTACAACTACTACTACCACAAGTACTACAACTACTACTACCACAAGTACTACAACTACTACTACCACAAGTACTACAACTACTACTACCACAAGTACTACAACTACTACTACCAACTACTACTACCACAAGAACTACAACTACTACTACCACAAATACTACAACTACTACTATCACAAGAACTACAACTACTACTACCACAAGTACTATAACTACTACTACCACAAGTACTACAACTACTACTACCAAAAGTGCTACAACTACTACTATCACAAGTACTACAACTACTATTACCACAAGTACTACAACTACTACTATTACAAGTACTACAACTACTAATACCACAAGTACTACAACTACTACTATTACAAGTACTACAACTACTAATACCACAATTACTACAACTACTACTATCACAAGAACTACAACTACTACTACCACAAGTACTATAACTACTACTACCACAAGTACTACAACTACTACTACCAAAAGTACTACAACTACTACTACCACAAGTACTACAACTACTACTACCACAAGTACTACAACTACTACTACCACAAGAACTACAACTACTACTACCACAAATACTACAACTACTACTATCACAAGAACTACAACTACTACTACCACAAGTACTACAACTACTACTACCACAAATACTACAACTACTACTATCACAAGAACTACAACTACTACTATCACAAGTACTACAACTACTACTACCACAAGTACTACAACTACTACTACCACAAGTACTACAACTACTACTACCACAAGTACTACAACTACTACTATCACAAGTACTACTACTACCTACAACAAATATATCATGATTTACAGCTCACTCTGTTCCTATATACAACTCTCTGTGTCTCTGTATTCCTTATAACAGCTTGACAAAGCTAATGGAGAGCGAAACGTTGCCACCATTTTTACCCAGTATTTTCCTGGGTAAAAACTGAGAGGAATCAAGCATGGAAAATTTCACACATATCCTCATCACTGTCAGTGATCTGACCAGAGTTACTCTTAAGTGAGTCTATCTTGTCCTAATCTTACTTCTGTATACCGGAAAGAACCCTTTTAGGTTAGTCTTCGAATCCCTTTGCGACCTGAGCCTCATAATCCCTTTTTGCTTTTCTTATTCTTTTTTTTATTTCTCTCTTTAATTGAGTATATTGATTTCTTAACTGCCCATCCCTTCTTTTGATACGCCTATATATGCCTCTCTTTTGACCAATGGGATGTTTTAATCTATTGTTCATCCATTTGGGATCATTTTTGTTAGATCTAATTTCCCTACTCGGAACAAAAGTTGTCTGGGCAGCTAGAACTATGCTATGAAAAATGTCATATTGGCATCCAAGATCACCTATCTGACCCATAGTCAAGGCATCCCAATTTAGCCCACCAAGGTAATTTTTCAGTCCCATGAAATCGGCCAAGCGAAAGCCTGGGACAGAGATTTGATTGCAGTTATCTGGGTAATTCCATGATATATTGAAACTAATTGATATGTGATCACTTTCCCCAAGCTCATCATTAACCTCAAGATTATTAATTAGTGATTCTTTGTTGGCAAAAACCAAATCAAGCAGATTGTTTCCTCTGGTTGGTTCTGTCACAAACTGTTTTAAAAAGAAATTCCTGAACCGTGTCAAGAAAGTCACTAGATTTACGATTTCCTGTCCTATTGTTCCAATCAATTTGTTTAAAGTTAAAATCTCCCATTAACACAACATTTTCATATCTAGATGCCTTATGAATTTCGTCCCGTAACAGCTTACTGCACTCCCTATCAAGGTTTGGGGGCCTATGAATAACACCCAAAATTAATTTGTCACGACCCTCGAGAAACTGTAGCCAAACAGATTCTGTGTTCGATGTTTCTAATCTTATATCATATCTAAGACAACAGTTTAAACTATCACTGGCATACATCGCCACTCCACCACCCTTCCTGTTGACCCTATCAGTATGGAATAGTTTATAACCCTGTATGTTGCATTCAGAAGGCATTTCTCTACCTTTCAAGTTGAACCAGGTCTCTGTTATAGCAATAATATCTATATCACCTGCACTTGCAAGTAATCTTAGCTCATCTATCTTATTTCTTAGACTCTCACTATTTGTACAGTAAACCTTATGGGAGCTAGTCACTCGTTGCAAGTTTATTTTGAATATTGTCTTTTAAACATATCCCTGAGGTATCCCGGTAATATCTGCTGTTTTCAACCCTAATACTGCAGCCTGATTGTTCCCACAAACACCCATACCTCTATAATCCATCAGTTTAAATTCCTAGACAAGTCATCAATTACCCCATCAATCGAATTGGCTAATGCAACCACTCCAGCCCCAGAGAGATGAACCCCATCCCTTGTATACATATCACGTTTGCCATGGAATATCATGCAGGGGCGTCGTAAGGGGGCGCGGTCGGGCGGGCCGCCCCGGGTGACACCATTTAGAGGGTGACACTAGAGAGCCTCTAAAGAAGACACTAATGCCCAAAACAGTGCTGCACCAACATATGAGAAGAAGCCTTAGTTTCTATATATAATATTGTATATTAACAAAGTACAAATAAGCCTATATAGGGAAAAATCATTGATTTCGATGATGTGATAGATGGTTTTGCATAACTGAAGGCAAGGAATTGTAAAATCAGATTCACTGAGATGTTACCTCTACTCAAGGTCAAATCGGAACAAGTGTTTCTCTGATATTGCAATGTTTTTCTTTATTTTTCAAGTTTTTTTGTTTGTTTGTTTTTACATTGTTAATGATGAATAAATGTAGGATCTGTTGCCTGTACTCAAAGTGGTACTTGAGTTTATGTTTCCTCAATATTACTATGCTTATTTATTTTATCATTAATAAAGTTGAGAAGTATTCTCCTGTTCAGTTTATGGACCTTAAACGTTCTCATTGCTAAACATTTGTCACTGGTCATGCAGAAGTGAGATAACCGGACTTTACACCCATCCCCCCGCCCTTGAATTTCATGGGGGTGACACCAAAGATGCTGTCCCAGGTGACACCGGAGATTCCGCCCCGGGTGACACCAACTCTAGTGACGCCTCTGAGAATATGTCCCAGTTATCAAAGAATGGGATTGCAAGTTCCTTGCGGTACCTGTCTAGCCAGCAATTTATACCAATTGCTCTAGACATCCATTCATTGCCCACTCCCTTTCTAGGCAAGATGCTACATATGGCTAGGATCCCTCCCTTAGATCTGACTACTTCTATGGCTGACCTGTACTTATCCAGCAGCTCCTGTCTCCTGCCCTTCCCAGTGTCATTACCCCCAGCACAAAGATAATGGGCTTGTTCCCATTACATGACATAATATTATCCATCCTGCTGACTATGTCACCAACACCAGAACCTGGAAGGCACACCCTTTGTCTGACCTTTCTATCTCTGTTACAAAAAAAACATGGTCCATATATCTTACCTGAGAATCTTCTACAATTAAAACATTCTTACCTTGATTAGCAGGGAAATCAGTGGTACCTTCAACCTCACTAACCACTGAAGAGCATTCGTCCTGGAGAACAGAGAATCGAATTCCTACCTTCATATCTTTCTCTGTTAACCCTCATTATCTTCCTTCTTCCTGAACTGTGAACCACTTGCCACTTAAGTGCTCTACATACCTTTGAACACTTGTCAAGTGACTTAGCCTTTGTTAAGTACTCTACATACCTTTGAACACTTGTCAAGTGACTTAACCTTTGTTAAGTGCTCTACATACTTTTGAACACTTGTCAAGTGACTTAGCCTTTGTTAAGTGCTCTACATACCGTTGAACACTTGTCAAATGACTTAGCCTTTGTTAAGTGCTCTACATACCTCTGAACACTTGTCAAGTGACTTAGCCTTTGTTAAGTGCTCTACATACCTAAGAACACTTGCCAAGTGTCTTAGCCTTTGTTAAGTGCTCTACATACCTTTGAACACTTGTCAAGTGACTTAGCCTTTGTTAAGTGCTCTACATACCTTTGAACACTTATCAAGTGACTTAGCCTTCGTTAAGTGCTCTACATACCTTTCAACACTCGTCAAGTGACTTAACCTTTGTTAAGTGCTCTACGTACCTTTGAACACTTGTCAAGTGAATTAACCTTTGTTAAGTGCTCTACATACTTTTGAACACTTGTCAAGTGACTTAGCCTTTGTTAAGTGCTCTACATACCTTTGAACACTTGTCAAGTGACTTAGCCTTTGTTAAGTGCTCTACATACCTTTGAACACTTGTCAAGTGACTTAGCCTTTGTTAAGTGCTCTACATACCTTTGAACACTTGTCAAGTGACTAAGCCTTTGTTAAGTGCTCTACATACCTTTGAACACTTGTCAAGTGACTTAGACTTTGTTAAATGCTCTACATACCTTTGAACACTTGTCAAGTGACTTAGCCTTTCTAAAGTGCTCTACATACCTTTGAACACTTGTCAAGTGACTTAAAATTTGTTAAGTGCTCTTCATACCTTTGAACACTTGTCAAGTGAGTTAGCCTTTGTTAAATGATCTACATACCTTTGAACATTTGTCAAGTGACTTAACCTTTGTTAAATGCTCTACATGCCTTTGAACACTTGTCAAGTGACTTAGCCTTTGTTAAGTGCTCTACATATTTTTGAACATTTGTCAAGTGACTTAGCCTTTGTTATGTGCTCTACATACCTTTGAACACTTGTCAAGTGACTTAGCCTTTATTAAGTGCTCTACATACCTTTGAACACTTGTCAAGTGACTTAGCCTTTGTTAAATGCTCTACATACCTTTCAACACTTGTCAAGTGACTTAACCTTTCTTAAATGCTCTACATACCTTTGAACACTTGTCAAGTGATTTAGCCTTTGTTAAGTGCTCTACATACCTAAGAACACTTGTCAAGTGACTTAGCCTTTGTTAAGTGATCTACATACCTTTGAACACTTGTCAAGTGACTTAGCCTTTCTTAAGTGCTCTACATACCTTTGAACACTTGTCAAGTGACTTAACCTTTGTTAAGTGCTCTACATACCCTTAAACACTTGTCAAGTGACTTAGCCTTTGTTAAGTGCTCTATATACCTTTGAACACTTTTCAAGTGACTTAGCCTTTGTTAAGTGCTCTACATACCTTTGAACACTTATCAAGTGACTTAGCCTTCGTTAAGTGCTCTACATACCTTTCAACACTCGTCAAGTGACTTAACCTTTGTTAAGTGCTCTACATACCCTTAAACACTTGTCAAGTGACTTAGCCTTTGTTAAGTGCTCTACATATTTTTGAACATTTGTCAAGTGACTTAGCCTTTGTTATGTGCTCTACATACCTTTGAACACTTGTCAAGTGACTTAGCCTTTATTAAGTGCTCTACATACCTTTGAACACTTGTCAAGTGACTTAGCCTTTGTTAAATGCTCTACATACCTTTCAACACTTGTCAAGTGACTTAACCTTTCTTAAATGCTCTACATACCTTTGAACACTTGTCAAGTGATTTAGCCTTTGTTAAGTGCTCTACATACCTAAGAACACGTGTCAAGTGACTTAGCCTTTGTTAAGTGATCTACATACCTTTGAACACTTGTCAAGTGACTTAGCCTTTCTTAAGTGCTCTACATACCTTTGAACACTTGTCAAGTGACTTAACCTTTGTTAAGTGCTCTACATACCCTTAAACACTTGTCAAGTGACTTAGCCTTTGTTAAGTGCTCTATATACCTTTGAACACTTTTCAAGTGACTTAGCCTTTGTTAAGTGCTCTACATACCTTTGAACACTTATCAAGTGACTTAGCCTTCGTTAAGTGCTCTACATACCTTTCAACACTCGTCAAGTGACTTAACCTTTGTTAAGTGCTCTACATACAGTTAAACACTTGTCAAGTGACTTAGCCTTTGTTAAGTGCTCTATATACCTTTGAACACTTTTCAAGTGACTTAGCCATTGTTAAGTGCTCTACATACCTTTGAACACTTATCAAGTGACTTAGCCTTCGTTAAGTGCTCTACATACCTTTCAACACTTGTCAAGTGACTTAGCCTTTGTTAAGTGCTCTATATACCTTTGAACACTTTTCAAGTGACTTAGCCTTTGTTAAGTGTTCTACATACCTTTGAACACTTATCAAGTGATTTAGCCTTCCTTAAGTGCTCTATATACCTTTCAACACTCGTCATGTGACTTAACCTTTGTTAAGTGCTCTACGTACCTTTGAACACTTGTCAAGTGACTTAACCTTTGTTAAGTGCTCTACATACTTTTGAACACTTGTCAAGTGACTTAGCGTTTGTTAAGTGCTCTACATACCTTTGAACACTTGTCAAGTGACTTAGACTTTGTTAAATGCTCTACATACCTTTGAACACTTGTCAAGTGACTTAGCCCCTTCTTAAGTGCTCTACATACCTTTGAACACTTGTCAAGTGACTTAAAATTTGTTAAGTGCTCTACATACCTATGAACATTTGTCAAGTGTCTTAGCCTTTGTTAAGTGCTCTACGTACCTTTGAACACTTGTCAAGTGAATTAACCTTTGTTAAGTGCTCTACATACTTTTGAACACTTGTCAAGTGACTTAGCCTTTGTTAAGTGCTCTACATACCTTTGAACACTTGTCAAGTGACTTAGCCTTTGTTAAGTGCTCTACATACCTTTGAACACTTGTCAAGTGACTTAGCCTTTGTTAAGTGCTCTACATACCTTTGAACACTTGTCAAGTGACTAAGCCTTTGTTAAGTGCTCTACATACCTTTGAACACTTGTCAAGTGACTTAGACTTTGTTAAATGCTCTACATACCTTTGAACACTTGTCAAGTGACTTAGCCTTTCTTAAGTGCTCTACATACCTTTGAACACTTGTCAAGTGACTTAAAATTTGTTAAGTGCTCTTCATACCTTTGAACACTTGTCAAGTGAGTTAGCCTTTGTTAAATGATCTACATACCTTTGAACATTTGTCAAGTGACTTAACCTTTGTTAAATGCTCTACATGCCTTTGAACACTTGTCAAGTGACTTAGCCTTTGTTAAGTGCTCTACATATTTTTGAACATTTGTCAAGTGACTTAGCCTTTGTTATGTGCTCTACATACCTTTGAACACTTGTCAAGTGACTTAGCCTTTATTAAGTGCTCTACATACCTTTGAACACTTGTCAAGTGACTTAGCCTTTGTTAAATGCTCTACATACCTTTCAACACTTGTCAAGTGACTTAACCTTTCTTAAATGCTCTACATACCTTTGAACACTTGTCAAGTGATTTAGCCTTTGTTAAGTGCTCTACATACCTAAGAACACTTGTCAAGTGACTTAGCCTTTGTTAAGTGATCTACATACCTTTGAACACTTGTCAAGTGACTTAGCCTTTCTTAAGTGCTCTACATACCTTTGAACACTTGTCAAGTGACTTAACCTTTGTTAAGTGCTCTACATACCCTTAAACACTTGTCAAGTGACTTAGCCTTTGTTAAGTGCTCTATATACCTTTGAACACTTTTCAAGTGACTTAGCCTTTGTTAAGTGCTCTACATACCTTTGAACACTTATCAAGTGACTTAGCCTTCGTTAAGTGCTCTACATACCTTTCAACACTCGTCAAGTGACTTAACCTTTGTTAAGTGCTCTACATACCCTTAAACACTTGTCAAGTGACTTAGCCTTTGTTAAGTGCTCTACATATTTTTGAACATTTGTCAAGTGACTTAGCCTTTGTTATGTGCTCTACATACCTTTGAACACTTGTCAAGTGACTTAGCCTTTATTAAGTGCTCTACATACCTTTGAACACTTGTCAAGTGACTTAGCCTTTGTTAAATGCTCTACATACCTTTCAACACTTGTCAAGTGACTTAACCTTTCTTAAATGCTCTACATACCTTTGAACACTTGTCAAGTGATTTAGCCTTTGTTAAGTGCTCTACATACCTAAGAACACGTGTCAAGTGACTTAGCCTTTGTTAAGTGATCTACATACCTTTGAACACTTGTCAAGTGACTTAGCCTTTCTTAAGTGCTCTACATACCTTTGAACACTTGTCAAGTGACTTAACCTTTGTTAAGTGCTCTACATACCCTTAAACACTTGTCAAGTGACTTAGCCTTTGTTAAGTGCTCTATATACCTTTGAACACTTTTCAAGTGACTTAGCCTTTGTTAAGTGCTCTACATACCTTTGAACACTTATCAAGTGACTTAGCCTTCGTTAAGTGCTCTACATACCTTTCAACACTCGTCAAGTGACTTAACCTTTGTTAAGTGCTCTACATACAGTTAAACACTTGTCAAGTGACTTAGCCTTTGTTAAGTGCTCTATATACCTTTGAACACTTTTCAAGTGACTTAGCCATTGTTAAGTGCTCTACATACCTTTGAACACTTATCAAGTGACTTAGCCTTCGTTAAGTGCTCTACATACCTTTCAACACTTGTCAAGTGACTTAGCCTTTGTTAAGTGCTCTATATACCTTTGAACACTTTTCAAGTGACTTAGCCTTTGTTAAGTGTTCTACATACCTTTGAACACTTATCAAGTGACTTAGCCTTCCTTAAGTGCTCTATATACCTTTCAACACTCGTCATGTGACTTAACCTTTGTTAAGTGCTCTACGTACCTTTGAACACTTGTCAAGTGACTTAACCTTTGTTAAGTGCTCTACATACTTTTGAACACTTGTCAAGTGACTTAGCCTTTGTTAAGTGCTCTACATACCTTTGAACACTTGTCAAGTGACTTAGACTTTGTTAAATGCTCTACATACCTTTGAACACTTGTCAAGTGACTTAGACTTTGTTAAGTGCTCTACATACCTTTGAACACTTGTCAAGTGACTTAAAATTTGTTAAGTGCTCTACATACCTATGAACATTTGTCAAGTGTCTTAGCCTTTGTTAAGTGCTCTACATACCTTTGAACACTTGTCAAGTGACTTAACCTTTGTTAAGTGCTCTACATACCTTTGAACACTTGTCAAGTGATTTAACCTTTGTTAAGTGCTCTACATACTTTTGAACACTTGTCAAGTGACTTAGCCTTTGTTAAGTGCTCTACATACTTTTGAACACTTGTCAAGTGACTTAGCCTTTGTTAAGTGCTCTACATACCTTTGAACACTTGTCAAGTGACTTAGCCTTTGTTAAATGCTCTACATACCTTTGAACATTTGTCAAGTGACGTAGCCTTTGTTAAGTGCTCTACATACCTTTGAACACTTGTCAAGTGACTTAGCCTTTGCTAAGTGCTCTACATACCTTTGAACACTTGTCAAGTGACTTAACCTTTGTTAAGTGCTCTACATACCTTTGAACACTTGTCAAGTGATTTAGCCTTTGTTAAGTGCTCTACATACCTTTGAACACTTGTCAAGTGACTTAACCTTTGTTAAATGCTCTACATACCTTTGAACACTTGTCAAGTGACTTTGCCTTTGTTAAGTGCTCTACATACCTTTGAACACTTGTCAAGTAATTTAACCTTTCTTAAGTGCTCTACATACCTTTGAACACTTGTCAAGTGACTTAGCCTTTGTTAAGTGCTCTACATACCTTTGAAAACTTGTCAAGAGACTTAGCCTTTGTTAAGTGCTCTACATACCCTTAAACACTTGTCAAGTGACTTAGCCTTTGCTAAGTGCTCTACATACCTTTGAACACTTGTCAAGTGACTTAGCCTTCGTTAAATGCTCTACATACCTTTGAACACTTGTCAAGTGACTTAGCCTTTGTTAAGTGCTCTACATACTCTTAAACACTTGTCAAGTGACTTAGCCTTTGCTAAGTGCTCTACATACCTTTGAACACTTGTCAAGTGACTTAACCTTTGTTAAGTGCTCTACATACCTTTGAACACTTGTCAAGTGACTTAAAATTTGTTTAGTGCTCTACATACCTATGAACATTTGTCGAGTGACTTAGCCTTTGTTAAATGCTCTACATACCTTTGAACACTTGTCAAGTGACTTAGCCTTTGTTAAGTGCTCTACATACCTTTGAACACTTGTCAAGTGACTTAACCTTTGTTAAGTGCTCTACATACCTTTGAACACTTGTCAAGTGATTTAGCCTTTGTTAAGTGCTCTACATACCTTTGAACACTTGTCAAGTGACTTAACCTTTGTTAAATGCTCTACATACCTTTGAACACTTGTCAAGTGACTTTGCCTTTGTTAAGTGCTCTACATACCTTTGAACACTTGTCAAGTGATTTAACCTTTCTTAAGTGCTATACATACCTTTGAACACTTGTCAAGTGACTTAGCCTTTGTTAAGTGCTCTACATACCTTTGAAAACTTGTCAAGTGACTTAGCCTTTGTTAAGTGCTCTACATACCCTTAAACACTTGTCAAGTGACTTAGCCTTTGTTAAATGCTCTACATACCTTTGAACACTTGTCAAGTGACTTAGCCTTTGTTAAGTGCTCTACATACCTTTGAAAACTTGTCAAGTGACTTAGCCTTTGTTAAGTGCTCTACATACCCTTAAACACTTGTCAAGTGACTTAGCCTTTGCTAAGTGCTCTACATACCTTTGAACACTTGTCACGTGACTTAGCCTTCGTTAAATGCTCTACATACCTTTGAACACTTGTCAAGTGACTTAGCCTTTGTTAAGTGCTCTACATACTCTTAAACACTTGTCAAGTGACTTAGCCTTTGCTAAGTGCTCTACATACCTTTGAACACTTGTCAAGTGACTTAACCTTTGTTAAGTGCTCTACATACCTTTGAACACTTGTCAAGTGACTTAACTTTTGTTAAGTGCTCTACATACCTTTGAACACTTGTCAAGTGACTTAACTTTTGTTAAGTGCTCTACATACCTTTTAACATTTGTCAAGCGACTTAAGCTTTGTTAAGTGCTCTACATACCTTTGAACACTTGTCAAGTGACTTAGCCTTTGTTAAGTGCCTAAATACCCTTGAACACTTGTCAAGTGACTCAGCCTTTGTTAAGTGCTCTACATACCTTTGAACACTTGTCAAGTGACTTAACCTTTGTTAAGTGCTCTACATACCTGTGAACACTTGTCAAGTGACTTAGCCTTTGTTAAGTGCTCTACATGCCTTTGAACACTTGTCAAGTGACTTAACCTTTGTTAAGTGCTCTACATACCTTTGAACACTTGTCAAGTGACTTAGCCTTTGTTAAGTCCTCTACATACTTTTGAACACTTGTCAAGTGACTTAGCCTTTGTTAAGTGCTCTACATACTTTTGAACACTTGTCAAGTGACTTAGCCTTTGTTAAGTGCTCTACATAACTTTGAACACTTGTCAAGTGACTTAGCCTTTGTTAAGTGCTCTACATACCTTTGAACACTTGTCAAGTGACTTAACCTTTGTTAAGTGCTCTACATACCTGTGAACACTTGTCAAGTGACTTAACCTTTGTTAAGTGCTCTACATACCTGTGAACACTTGTCAAGTGACTTAGCCGTTGTTAAGTGCTCTACATAACTTTGAACGCTTGTCAAGTGGCTTAGCCTTTGTTAAGTGCTCTACATACCTTTGAACATTTGTCAAGTGACTTAGACTTTGTTAAATGATCTACATACCTTTGAACATTTGTCAAGTGACTTAACCTTTGTTAAATGCTCTACATGCCTTTGAACACTTGTCAAGTGACTTAGCCTTTGTTAAGTGCTCTACATATTTTTGAACACTTGTCAAGTGACTTAGCCTTTGTTATGTGCTCAACATACCTTTGAACACTTGTCAAGTGACTTAGCCTTTATTAAGTGCTCTACATACCTTTGAACACTTGTCAAGTGACTTAGCCTTTGTTAAATGCTCTACATACCTTTCAACACTTGTCAAGTGACTTAACCTTTCTTAAATGCTCTACATACCTTTGAACACTTGTCAAGTGATTTAGCCTTTGTTAAGTGCTCTACATACCTAAGAACACTTGTCAAGTGACTTAGCCTTTGTTAAGTGATCTACATACCTTTGAACACTTGTCAAGTGACTTAGCCTTTGTTAAATGCTCTACATACCTTTCAACACTTGTCAAGTGACTTAGCCTTTGTTAAGTGCTCTACATACCTTTGAACACTTGTCAAGTGACTTAACCTTTGTTAAGTGCTCTACATACCCTTAAACACTTGTCAAGTGACTTAGCCTTTGTTAAGTGCTCTATATACTTTTGAACACTTTTCAAGTGACTTAGCATTTGTTAAGTGCTCTACATACCTTTGAACACTTATCAAGTGACTTAGCCTTCGTTAAGTGCTCTACATACCTTTCAACACTCGTCAAGTGACTTAACCTTTGTTAAGTGCTCTACATACCCTTAAACACTTGTCAAGTGAATTAGCCTTTGTTAAGTGCTCTATATACCTTTGAACACTTTTCAAGTGACTTAGCCTTTGTTAAGTGCTCTACATACCTTTGAACACTTATCAAGTGACTTAGCCATCGTTAAGTGCTCTACTTACCTTTGAACACTTGACAAGTGACTTAGCCTTTAAGTGATCTACATACCTTTCAACACTCGTCAAGTGACTTAGCCTTTGTTAAGTGTTCTACATACCTTTGAACACTTATCAAGTGACTTAGCCTTCCTTAAGTGCTCTATATACCTTTCAACACTCGTCATGTGACTTAACCTTTGTTAAGTGCTCTACGTACCTTTGAACACTTGTCAAGTGACTTAGCCCCTTCTTAAGTGCTCTACATACCTTTGAACACTTGTCAAGTGACTTAAAATTTGTTAATTGCTCTACATACCTATGAACATTTGTCAAGTGTCTTAGCCTTTGTTAAGTGCTCTACATACCTTTGAACACTTGTCAAGTGACTTAACCTTTGTTAAGTGCTCTACATACTTTTGAACACTTGTCAAGTGACTTAGCCTTTGTTAAGTGCTCTACATACCTTTGAACACTTGTCAAGTAACTTAACCTTTGTTAAGTGCTCTACATACCTTTGAAGACTTGTCAAGTGACTTAGCCTTTGTTAAATGCACTACATACCTTTGAACACTTGTCAAGTGACTTAGCCTTTGTTAAATGCTCTACATACCTTTGAACATTTGTCAAGTGACGTAGCCTTTGTTAAGTGCTCTACATACCTTTGAACACTTGTCAAGTGACTTTGCCTTTGTTAAGTGCTCTACATACCTTTGAACACTTGTCAAGTGATTTAACCTTTCTTAAGTGCTCTACATACCTTTGAACACTTGTCAAGTGACTTAGCCTTTGTTAAGTGCTCTACATACCTTTGAAAACTTGTCAAGTGACTTAGCCTTTGTTAAGTGCTCTACATACCCTTAAACACTTGTCAAGTGACTTAACCTTTGCTAAGTGCTCTACATACCTTTGAACACTTGTCAAGTGACTTAGCCTTCGTTAAATGCTCTACATACCTTTGAACACTTGTCAAGTGACTTAGCCTTTGTTAAGTGCTCTACATACTCTTAAACACTTGTCAAGTGACTTAGCCTTTGCTAAGTGCTCTACATACCTTTGAACACTTGTCAAGTGACTTAACCTTTGTTAAGTGCTCTACATACCTTTGAACACTTGTCAAGTGACTTAAAATTTGTTTAGTGCTCTACATACCTATGAACATTTGTCAAGTGACTTAGCCTTTGTTAAATGCTCTACATACCTTTGAACACTTGTCAAGTGACTTAGCCTTTGTTAAGTGCTCTACATACCTTTGAACACTTGTCAAGTGACTTAACCTTTGTTAAGTGCTCTACATACCTTTGAACACTTGTCAAGTGATTTA
>NW_027196603.1:40000-80000 GCF_038502225.1 Cherax quadricarinatus | reverse complement strand
AGGAACTGTGTCGAAGGCCTTCCTGCAGTCCAAAAAAATGCAGTCGATCCACCCCTCTCTCTCTTGTCTTACTTCTGTCACCTTGTCATAAAACTCTAGTAGGTTTGTGACACAGGATTTTCCTTCCCTGAAACCGTGCTGGTTGTCAATTATACACTTGTTTCTTTCCAGGTGCTCCACCACTCTCCTCCTGATGATCTTCTCCACGACCTTGCATACTATACACGTTAGTGATACAGGTCTGTAGTTTAGTGCCTCATGTCTGTCTCCCTTTTTAAAAACTGGGACTACATTTGCCATCTTTCATACCTCAGGGAGTTGCCCAGTTTCAAATGACTTGTTGAAGATCTTTGTTAATGACACACACAATATCTCTGCTCCCTCTTTAACCCTTTCAGGGTCCAAGGCCCAAATCTGGAGTCACGCACCAGTGTCCAAGAATTTTCAAAAAAAAAATTTGTTATTTTTTCTTATGAAATCGTAGAGAATCTTTTTGTGAAGGTAATAAAACAAAAAGTACGAAATTTGGTGGAAAATTGACGAAATTATGCTCTCGCGAATTTTGATGTGTCAGCGATATTTACGAATCGGCGATTTTGCCGACTTTGACTCCCATTTTAGGCCAATTACATTATTCCAATCAACCAAATTCTTAGCTATTTCACTAGTATTACTTCTATTCTATCGATTGAGCACAAGAAATCGCCAAGTCAACTGTTTCAACTACAAAATAAAGTGATCGGAAATTGTTAATTTGGCCAATTTAACACAAAGTTCAAAATATTCCAATTTCAAAATAGGGTCCAGAATAAACAATGTAGGCATTCCTGGCACTAAACTAACATTTCCTCTGTTCATTAGTCATGTTTTGAGGCTTTACAAATAAATTCCATTTTGATTTTTTTATTCACATAATGAATTTTTATTCACACCAAAAATAGAAGATTTACTGCTATGCAATACTGTAATAATTGTATAAATATCATCACCATATTTGTGAATGTATATTAGACCCACCAGCTGACGTGTATTAGACGTGTGAGGTCGTTTGTTTACTCTTGAATATCGGCAAAATTTAACATTTCCGCTACTTTGAGCTCAGTTTCAAGCCATTTCCAGTGCTAAAACCAATCAAAATCATCTCTATTTCTGTAATATGTCTTCCATTCTATCAAATGAGACCAAGAAATTGCAAATACAACTATAAAAAACAAAGAAAAACACTGCAAAGTTGCTGTTTTAATCGAAAAAATCATGATTTCAGTTTTTTCTCTCATTATACACAGTGTGCTGCAGGATCTGTTTTATGTGGTGCACATATACCACTAGATGTACTTCTCATATCTAGGCCCAAATGTACCACTCACAGTTTATCAGAGTGAGCTGAGCTCATGGCGTAGATCTACGGTTTGGACACTCACCATAAAGCCGTAGATCTACGGGACGGACCCTGAAAGGGTTAAGGACCCACGGAGAGATGTTGTCTGGTCCCACTGCCTTCGAGGTGTCAAGTTCACATAGCAGCTTCTTCACTTCCTCCTTGGTTATATGTACCTCATCCAGCACTTGCTGGTGTAATTTCCCCCTGTTCTGATTTCCTGAGTCCTACTGGTTTCCACTGTAAATACTTCTTTAAATCTCGTGTTGAGCTCCTGACATACCTCTCGGTCGTTTCTTGTGAATTCCCCATCACCCTTCCTCAGTCTGATTACCTGGTCCTTGACTGTTGTTTTCCTCCTGATGTGGCTGTACAACAGCTTTGGGTCAGTCTTGACTTTCGATGCTATGTCATTTTCATATTGTCGCTGAGCCTCCCTTCTTATCTGTGCATATTCGTTTCTGGCTCTTCGGCTAATCTCTTTATTTTCCTGAGTACTCTGTCTTCTGTACCTTTTCTATTCTCTAGTACACCTCTGTGTGTGTGTGTGTGTCGTGGAGGATGTAAACAAACAGATGGTATCTGGTTTTGGTTGAGAGAATGGGTCTGAGTGGTGGGTGTGTACCCTGTGAAAAAAATCTGGGACTCAGCGGTGCATTGCGGGAACGCCATCTTGGTAGTCCATTTTCACCATGCCTTGAGGTAAGAAGTACCTCACTCCTCGGTGTATTGGAGGTCTTTTGTTCCCAAGTGATAGCTCTAACAGTAATGGAAGTGTCAGTGGAAGTGAATTCCATTGTTTTCAAGTGGGTGTGACTGAAAACAGTGCCCAGGATAACGTAATTAGTGATGAAAACCCAGATGACCCACGACCTTCCACCTCTGGTGCTGGGCCGGCTCGTTTACATTCACCTGTACCAGTACGAAAGAAGAAACTATTTGCCCATGTACAAGACTCAGATGTGAGCAGTGAAAGTGATAGTGATTTCAAAGCTATTGAAAGCAGTTCTAGTTGCGACAGTGAGGGTGAATATTCCCCAGTGAAGCGGCAGTATATATGTCACTTGCGGTCTGGTAGTGTGCCATATGCTGTTCCAAGGGGAAGGAGTAAATCTCGGAGCACATCCCGCGACCCTACACCACGAACTGATAGTGAAGATGACGATATTGTTACGATGAGTATGAATGATGTGAGGCAGCAGGAGGTGGTGGTGATAGTGATGGTGGTATGAGTCATGTGGCACCAGCAGCGAGCCACGCTACTACCGACGCTGCTGACTCTGCACAACCACAACCAGCCTCACCCAACCCCACACTCCCACAACATCCACAACCACAACCTGCACAACCACAACCTACACAACCACAACCTACATAACCACAACCACTTTTCAATATCCAGAACCCACCAGCTGACCACATCTGGGATTGGCAGCAAGGTGATGAGTTTGTTCCCAGTCCCCATGACTTTGATGAAACACAAAGTGGAATACGGCCATCATGTACACTTGGGAACAATGCCACTGAACTGGAATGCTTTCAGCTGTTCTTCGATGAACCCCTGATGGACATTATTGTCAGGGTAAGCAATACATACTTTGAGTACACCATGGCAAACACAATTCTTTCGCCAAGATCACGCCTACACCAGTGGAAGGACACAACTGTGGCAGAGATGTATCTGTTCTTCGCCACAATAATGCTTATGCCACATGTGTATAAGCACAGTGTCAACACATACTGGTCGACAGACCGTCTGATTTCAACCCCAGCATTCAGTGACATTATACCAGTGAATAGATTTGTGCTACTGTTACGTATGCTACACTTTTCAGACAAAACAAGGCCTGACAGAAGCGACAGGTTATATAAGATCAGAAATGTGTTTATGTACCTGAAACAAAAGTGCTGTATGTATTTTTATCCCTTCAGGAACCTTGTTATTGATGAGTCTTTGATTTTGTTCAAAGGAAGACTCTCATTCAAGCAGTATATACCAAGCAAGAGGAAACCCTTTGGTATAAAGTTATTTGTACTGTGTGATTGCAATAGTGGTCTGGTTTTGGATATAATTGTGTACACTGGCAGTAAAACATTGCAAGATACCAGGAAGTTACTGGGTATCTTTGGTGATGTGGTTAGAATAATGATAGAACCATATCTTGGTAAGGGGCATACTTTATATACTGACAACTGGTACACATGCCCTTTACTCAGTGATTTCTTGCGAGTGAACATGACAGATGTGTGTGGCACAGTGTGTGGAAATCGTAAGCATATGCCTAAGTTCGACGCTGGCACTCGTAGAGGTGATGTTCAGGTGTTTGCTGCCAATGACATCATGGCATTTTGGTGGCATGACAAACGTGATGTCCCACTGTTGACATCAGTTCACTGACACGAAATGGTAGATAGTGGCAAGCAGAATAGAGAGACCAATGAACCCATTCTAAAACCTGCAGCTGTGATGGATTACAACCTCAATATGCACTTAGTGGACAAATGTGACATGCAGATTGGGTTTGCTGATTGTGTTCGCAAGAGTTATAAGTGGTACATAAAACTCTCTCTCCATATTCTTGACATTTCCATGCTGAATGGTTATAATATGTATAAGTTGAAGACCAACAACAAACCCAAATATGGTGAATTTTGTTTGTCAGTCATCAGACAAATAATATTCAAGTACCAAGGAACAACACTTGCAATAGACCAGTGCCCACGAAATTATCAACACGTGTCCTCTCATCTGAGGCCTGGTGATCACTACCCCATACCACTGCCTGCTACTGCTCTCAAGAAAAATGCTCAGAAGAGGCGTTCTGTCTATGGGCATACCACAAAACGCCCACAAAAATGCAGAGACACTCGTTTTATGTGTGAGGAGTGTAAAACACCATTGTGCTTATACCCATGTTTCAAAGAATTCCACAAGCTGCAGCAGCTCTAGAAAGGTGTCCAATCATTGTACATATGTATATATATTATAGAACAATCATAATAAACAATTTTTTATATTGTTTGTTTGTGTAAACAAGTTTTATAAACATTATGATGATAGTGTTGTTGCTATAATTGTGTTACATTCAACGAGTGTATATATGAACATTGCACCATACTTTGGTCTTTCAGGCCACAAAAGTTATGTGAAAAAATAAAATAGTGAAAAAAAAAACAACAAGAAATCTTCAAATAAAAGTAAACCAAAGTTTACCGGGCGAGCGGCAGTCGCCGTTGTTGCCACACGCAGCTCATTTTCTGCCAACTTCACGCCTCTATATCTCGGTAAGTACTGATGGGAATTTTTTTTTTTTGACTAAAACAATCAGAAATCTTAACATTTTCAAAAGAAAATAAAATTTTTTTTTCGAATATTTTGCGACACCAGGAGACACTTCAGGATTGGGCCTTGCAACAGTCAAAGGGTTAATGTGACTCAGTTATCATGTTTATATGTTGTGTAGCATGTTTATTATATAATTTTGAAAAAATATAAATGGATTAAAGAAAATTTTTTATATTAATGTAATATATGACATTTAATGCGCCTCAGAGTACTCACCTATTCGTTGTTACAGGGGTTGAGACTCATTATTAATATGGCATTCTCAAGACTACTAAGACACTCTTAGTGATTTTAATGTGTACCTACATGCCAGCACAGTGTGCAAGTTTACACAGGTACAGGTACACATTAAGTACAGTGGACCCCCGGTATTTGATATTAACCCTTTGACTGTTTTCGACGTATAAATACGTCTTACGAGCCAATGTTTCTGACGTATATATACTCAATAATTCTAGCGGCTTCAAATCAAGTGGGAGAAAGCTGGTAGGCCCACATGTGAGAGAATGGGTCTGTGTGGTCAGTGTGCACCACATAAAAAAAATCCTGCAGCGCACATTGCGTAATGAGAAAAAAAAAACTCTGATCGTTTTTTTGGAATAAAACGCCGACTTTGAGGTGTATTTTCGTATAGTATTTATCGTTGTATTCGCGTTTTCATGGTCTTAGGTGATAAAATGGAAAACATATTACAGAAATAGAGATGATTTTCATTACTTTTACGATGAAAACGACCTTGAAACTGAGCTCAAAGTAGCGGAAATGTTCGATTTTTACCAATGTTCAAGAGTAAATAAATCACACCACACGTCCAATACACGTCAACTGGGGAGTCTAATAATCTTTCACTAGTGCACTGATATTATTTATACCATTTTTACAATAATGCAGTCGTCTGCATAACAGTAAATTTTGTATTTTTTTGTATGAATAAAAAATCAAAATAGAAAGCAATAATAATATAAGAGGGGCCTAGAGATGTGACTAATGAACAGAGCATATGTTATTTTAGTGCCACGAATGTCTACCTTGTTTATTCTGGACCCTATTTTGAAATTGGCATCTTTTTTATTTTGTGTGAAATTGGCCAAATTGCCAATTTCTGACCACCATATTGGGTAGTCCAAATTAGTAAATGGGAGGTTTCTTGTACTCAGCTGATAGATAAAATGGACTTCTAAAGAAATAGCTATGAGTTTGGTCAACTGGAACAATGGAATTGGCTGAAAATTGGGCTCAAAGTCGGCGAAATCGCCGATACGCATATGTCGCCGAGACCGCTAACTTCGCGGGAGCATAATTCCACGAGTTTTCGACCAAATTTCGAACTTTTGGTGTCATTACCATCGGGAAAAGATTCTCTATCATTTCATAAGAAAAAATAACTTTTTTTTTTTTCAAAAATTGAGCGACATAGAATGACAGTTTCAGAGAGGGGCCTGAAACAGTCAAAGGGTTAATCCGTTCCTGAGAGCTCATGGAATACCGAAAATATCGAAAAGCAAATAAATTTTCCCCATAAGAAATAATGGAAATCAAATTAATCCGTGCAAGACACCCAAAAGTATGAAAAAGAAAATTTTACCACGTGAAATATTAAGTTTAAAGCAACAGAATAATTACAATAAAAACAATATCAATAGAATAATAACAATAGAATAATTGACACTTACCTTTAATGAAGATCTGGTGATGATTGATGGGATGGGAGGAGGGGAGAGGTGCTAGTGTTTAGAAGGGGAATCCCCTTCCATTAGGACTTGAGGTAGCAAGTCCTTTTCCGGGGTTACTTCCCTTCTTCTTTTAATGCCACTAGGACCAGCTTGAGAGTCACTGGACCTCTGTCGCACAACAAATCTGTCCATAGAGCTCTGTGCCTCCCGTTCCTTTAAGACTTTCCTAAAATAGGCCATAACATTGTCATTGTACAGGTTGCCAACACGGCTTGCAATAGCTGTGTCAGGGTGATTTTCATCTGTAAAGGTTTGCAGTTCAACCCACTTTGCACATATTTCCTTAATATTTGAAGTAGGCAACTTCCTCAATTTCTCTCTCCCTTCCTCTGAAGCAGTTTCCTCAGGTCTGGCCTCTTGCTGTTGAAGATGATCTTGCAGCTCATCAGTGGTTAGTTCTTCATTGTCCTCCTCCATCAACTCTTCCACATCCTCCCCACTAACCTCCAACCCCAAGGACTTCCCTAATGCCACATTGGATTCCACAACTGGCATATGCTTCTCAGGGTTAGCCCCAAACCCTTCAAAATCCCTTTCATCTACACATTGTGGCCACAGTTTCTTCCAAGCAGAGTTCAAGGTCCTCTTAGTCACTCCCTCCCAAGCCTTACCTATAAGGTTTACACAACTGAGGATGCTAAAGTGATCTTTCCAAAACTCTCTTAGAGTCAAGTGAGTGTCTGAGGTCACTTCAAAGCACTTTTGAAACATAGCTTTTGTGTAGAGTTTTTTGAAGTTGGAAATGACCTGCTGGTCCATGGGCTGCAGGAGAGGAGTGGTATTAGGAGGCAAAAAATTCACCTTAATGAAGCTCATGTCCCCAGAAAGTCACTCTGCCAAGTCTGAAGGATGACCAGGAGCATTGTCTAATACCAGGAGGCACTTAAGGTCCAATTTCTTTTCCATTAGGTAATTTTTCACAGTGGGGGCAAATGCATGGTGCAACCAGTCATAGAAAAAGTCCCTAGTGACCCATGCCTTAGTGTTTGCCCTCCACAGCACACACAAATTAGCCTTGAGGACATTGTTTTGCCTGAACGCTCTGGGAGTTTCAGAGTAATACATCAATAAAGGCTTCACTTTGCAATCACCACTAGCATTGGCACACATCAAAAAAGTAAGCCTGTCTGTCATAGGCTTATGTCCTGGGAGTGCCTTTTCCTCCTGAGTAATGTAGGTCCTGCTTGGCATTTTCTTCCAAAACAGGCCTTTTTCGTCGTAATTAAACACTTGTTCAGGTTTAAATTCTTCACTGTCTATGTACTCCTTGAATTCCTTCACATATTTTTCAGCCGTTTGATAGGAGTGAATGGAGACAAATGGTTTTTAATACTTGACGTGCTGTTGGAGTGTGAGCAAAGTAACATTTATGAAGGGATTCAGGGAAACCGGCAGGCCGGACTTGAGTCCTGGAGATGGGAAGTACAGTGCCTGCACTCTGAAGGAGGGGTGTTAATGTTGCAGTTTAAAAACTGTAGTGTAAAGCACCCTTCTGGCAAGACAGTGATGGAGTGAATGATGGTGAAAGTTTTTCTTTTTCGGGCCACCCTGCCTTGGTGGGAATCGGCCGGTGTGATAATAAATAATAAATAATTTTTCAGCCGCTTTTTGGTCCGAACTGGCAGCCTCACCCTGCTTTATCACACTATGTATGCCACTATGATTCTTAAATCTCTCAAACCAACCTTTGCTGGCCTTAAATTCACTCACATCACCACTAGTTGCAGGCATTTTTCTAATTAAATCATCATGCAACTTTCTAGCCTTTTCACATATGATCGCTTGAGAGATGGTATCTCCTGCTATCTGTTTTTCATTTATCCACACCAATAACAGTCTCTCAACATCTACTATCACTTGCGATCTCTGTTTCAAAAACAAACTTGCACCTTTTGCAAGAACAGCTTCCTTGATTGCCGTTTTGTTGGCCAAGATAATAGCAATAATTGATTGGGGTTTGGTATACAACCTGGCCAGCTCCGAGACGCGCACTCCACTTTCGTACTTAGCAATTATCTCTTTCTTCATTTCCATAGTAATTTTCACCCTTTTTACCACAGGGTTGGCACTAGAAGCTTTCTTGGGGCCCATGGTGACTTATTTTGCAGTTACAAGCACTAAAAACACTGTGATAATATGAAATGTACCGAATGTATGCTTAGATGCGACCGCACTGGCTGGCTTGTAAACACTGGCACCCACGGGGCAGCTGAGGCCACACGTGGGACGCGTCCTGGATGAATCACGTAAGGCGAGTTTTTTATCGTGAGGCGAGGCAAAATTTTTGCATTCAAATACTTCGTATGGTGGATTTAACATAACGCGATGCGTTCGTAAGGTGGGGGTCCACTGTATTTCCTAATAAATAAATAATAAACAAATAAATGAGAACAATTCAGTGGGAGACATCCAATGTGTTAGAGAAAAAACTGAAGAATTACAAAATAATAGTTAATTACCATGAGCTGATCGCAGGTGAGTGTTGAGGCTATGTTTAGTAGCTAACACAGCACCACAGACACTGCAAGTGAACCTGCTGCTCTCTTTACGCTTGCAATTTTCTTTAATATCTGCCTCAAAACTGCATACATGACGGTCCAAGCTCTCCTGTAAAAAAATACTTTATTAAAAAATGAGATATTTCCAAGGATTACGTAGTCAAATTAAACATTCCTCTCACTTTCAAGGGCATAAACACTAACTATAATCCACATCTCACATTTATTCTACCTAATTTTCAAATTTAAACCGATTATACCTCCCTCCTTTCTACAGTTAATCATTAAATATTACTGTTCTAATTCTTTCAGATATACCTAATTTAATCCTGTTTATTCATCCCTATTGAAAATTTCTCAACTCTTTCAGCTTTGTTTCACTAAGAGCTAGGACATCTAGATTCTTTTCATTCATAAAATTAACAATCAATTCTTTCCTTTCTGTCTGCCAAGACTTACTGCCAATTTTGTTACAGGTAACTTTAAAATTTCCTTGTCTTTTCAGTAACTGATACTGAAGAAAGAGTTACTAGCTCTTTGCTCCTGGCATTTTAGTCACCTCCAATGGCATGCACCGCTTATGGAAAAGAGGCAGCATGAAGGAAGGGCTTGGGAGCTGCAGCCTCTTAAAACTCCCTCAGTCCTTCAAAGCCCCCCAAATATAATAATAACAATAACTCTGCCTCAAACAAATCCCTCAGCATCCCCTTCAAATTGGACAGCCACATTTAAGCCTCCCTAGAATAGAAATTCTGGTGCTGCCCCAGTTACAGAGGAAGAATTATAACACATCCTAGGTAGTAGGTTGGTAGACAGCAACCGCCCAGGGAGGTACTACCGTCCTGCCAAGTGAGTGTAAAACGTAAGCCTGTAATTGTTTTACACGATGGTAGGATTGCTGGTGTTTTTTCTGTCTCATAAACATGCAAGGTTTCAGGTACGTCTTGCTACTTCTGCTTACACTTAGGTCACACTACACATACATGTACAAGCATATGTATACACACCCCTCTGGGTTTTCTTCTATTTTCTTACTAGCTCTTGTTCTTGTTTATTTCCTCTTATCTCCATGGGGAAGTGGAACAGAATTCTTCCTCCGTAAGCTATGCATGTTGTAAGAGGCGACTAAAATGCCAGGAGCAAGGGGCTAGTAACCCCTTCTCCTGTATATATTACTAAATATGAAAGGAGAAACTTTTGTTTTTCCTTTTGGGCCACCCCACCTCGGTGGGATACGGCTGGTGTGTTGAAAGAAAGAAAGAATTATAACACATGTTCCCATGGAATTTGAAAGGAAATGCAATAAGTACAAGAACAAATAAAGAAATCCAGAAGAAAACACAGATAACTGCATATAAATACACAATTATATGCATGTTTGCATACATAGTAGGGCCCTGACTTGCAACACTCCAGGTTTCAATATTTTGTTTGCTGATAATACATTTAATTTTAACTAAATCACACACCACTGATTGTACAGTTGACCCTTGAACAACATGGGTCCACTTACATGCGTTTTTTTTTTTCAATAAATATAGAGGAAAATTTTTTTGGAGATTTGCGACAATATGAAAAAAACTTGTAGATGAACCGTGTAGCCTAGAAATATCGAAAAAATTGATAAAAAGTTAGGTATGTCAAGAATGCATAAAATATATGTAGATACTAATCTATTTTATCATTTACTACTATAAAATACGTACAGGCAAATCTATTATAAGAAGTTAAAATTAATCAAAACTGACAGATCGTACATGGCGCCATTTGAAGTCAATAAAAATGTAAACAAATGTAAAGATGCAGTATTAAATCATAAGTGCATAAAATTAACTGAAGTACATACCATACTACTGTAATAATATTGTAGCCACCTCCTATTGCTATTGCGGTGAGCTCCAGTGTTGTGAGTATCCTCTCAAAATGCCTTGTGATGCTAATCATCTCCAAGTGAGCAGTTTGTCTCTCCAGTAAATTGCAGATCACAATAAAAAGTGATCCCTTGTGATTCTCGTGTATTTTTCATGCTCAGTAAACCTTGAATAACACAATGAGACCCAAATGTAAGTACTGACTTGACTCACGAAATCGTAATGACATGATTGAGAACAAACCATACCACGGGTGGGGTTAGAACCGATGATCTGGAGTTTTGAGACTCTCTGATCGTGGGCTCTAACCCCGCCCGTGGTATGGTTTGTAGGTACTGACAGACGGACGATTCATCTTGTAATCAGATGATGTAAACATACGGTATCAATAAATACAGTAGAGCACTGTAAATGTATTATCTCTTCCTTATGATTTTCTTAATAACATTTCTTTTCTCTACCTTACTTTATTGCAAGAATACAGCATATAGTACATATAACAAACAAAATATGTGTTAATCGACTGTTCGTGTTACTGGTAAGACTTCCGGTGAATAGTAGTCTATTAGTAGTTAAGCTTTTGAAGAGTCAAAAGTTGTACATGGATTTTCAACTGCGCAGGGGGATGTCAGCGCCCCTAATCCCAGCATTGATCAAGGGTGAACTGTACTGATAATCTTACAGATAAATGCAAGTTTACCACAAATCTTTAATTAGGCACAGTGTAAGTTATACCTTTCTATAGTAAGATCGTCTACATGATACACATGTATGTGGAGGAGGGCCATGTACTGCAAAATGGCGGTTGAGTGCCTGCACTGACCGAAACACAGCACTACACTGGTCACAAGGTTGATCAACGTCACAAACATGAACCTCTGAAATCACAGTTATAAATCAGCTAAAAAATTATCAGAATAAAAATTTCAGGTAGAATTAAGTTATGTATTGATAAGTCATTAAAGTGACTTTTTTTGAAGATTTAACTATGAAGAAAAACATGAAGAAAATAATGCTTCTGTGATTTTCTTAATAAAAGATACTTTGACTTCTAGTTTCTTACTTTGATTAACTTCCTCTTCTTGAGATGACAGCCACAAGGAGAATCTTCTACAGACATTGCTGATGATTTCAATTGTTAATATAGCTGAGGAAGCATTGGATATGCAGTCTCTCCTAACTTAACAATGGGGTTCTGTTCCTAAGAGTAGGTTGGTAAGTGAACTGGTTGTTAAATGAGGAACATACTATACTGGTAGTGGGTTTGTGTCAACCATCTTTAGATATTTTTTTAATGTCACCTTTGCACCATTTATAACATTTCTAGTATATTTTTAAATGCTTACAAAATAGTGTACTGTATACTGTAATAAACAGAATAGAGGAAATAAGCTCTAATATACATTAGATAGGTCTGCACACTGGTTGGAGAGCTGGTTGTAAGTCCGAGAAGTCGGTAAATGAGTACGTTGCTAAGTGAGGAGAGTCTGTACTGTATTTGTAAAATAATTCTCCTTGTTTATTTCACAAAACACATGCCACCTGCTTCCAGTAACCCCCTGACTGTCGCAACCCCAAATCCTAAGGTATGTCCTAGTGTCGCAGAATTTCCGAAAAAAAAAATAATTTTTTCTTATGAAATGAAAGAGAATCTTTTCCCGATTGTAATGACACCAAAAGAACGAAAATTGATGGAAAACTGATGGAATTACGCTCTCGCGAAGTTAGCGACATCGGCAATATTTAAGAATCGGCGATGTTGCCCACTTTGAGCCCTATTTTTGGCTAATTCCATTGCTCCAGTCAACCAAACTCATAGCTATTTCTTTAGAACTTAATTTTTTCTATCGACTGAGTACAAGAAACTGCCCATTTATCGATTTCAACTACCCAATAACGTGGTCAGAAATTTGCAATTTGGACAATTTCATGAAAATTAAAAAATATGACAATTTCAAAACAGGGTCCAGAATGAACAATGCAGACATTCCTGGTTCTAAAATAACATTTTCTTTGTTCATCAGTCACATCTCCAGGCCCCTGTGATATTACTCTTGCTTTCTATTTTGAATTTTTATTCAAACAAAAAATAGAAGATTTACTGTTATGCAGACTACTGCAATATTGCCATAATTGTATAAATAATGTCAACCCATTCATGACTGTATATTAGAATGGCTACTTGGATATCTATTGGAAAATGACATCATTTGTTTACTTTTGAACATCGGCAAATATCAAACATTTTTCCTACTTTGAGCTCCATTTCAAGGTTCTTTTCATAGTAAAACCAATCAAAATCACCTCTATTTCTATAGTATGTTTTCCATTCTATCAAATGAGACCAAGAAAACGAAAATACAACCATAAATACTATACAAAAGTAGACCACAAAGTTGGCATTTTAATTAAAAAAAAAAAGTCGGAGTTTTTTTCTCATTATGCACTGCGTGTTGCAGGATTTTTTATATGGTGCACACTGACCACACAGACCCATTCTCTCACATGTGGGCCTACCAGCTTTCTCCTGCTTGATCTGAAGCCGCTAGAATTTATGAGTATATATACGTCAAACACGGTGGCTCGTAAGACGTATGTACAGTGGACCCCCGACATTCAATGGCATCGGCATTCGATGCATTTTAACGCAAAAATTTTGCCTCGACATTCGATGGAAAACCCGACATTCGATACGATTCATACGAGACGTGTCCACGTGTGGCCTGAACTGCCCCGTGTGTGCCAGTGTTTACAAACCAGCCAGTGTGCGCACATCTAAGGATACATTCGGTACATTCCATATTATCCATATTATCACTGTTTTTGGTGCTTGTTTCTGCAAAATAAGTAACCATGGGCCCCCAAGAAAGCTTCTAGTGCCAACCCTTCGAGAAAAAAAGGTGCTAATGACTATTGAAATGACAAAAGAGATAATTGCAAAGTGCAAAAGTGGAGTGCGTGTGTTGGAGTGCATGATGATTTGGTAAAGAAATTGCCTGCAACTAGTGGTGATGTGAGTGAATTTAAGGCCAGCAAAGGTTGGTTTGAAAGATTTAAGAATCGTAGTGGCATACACAGTGTGGTAAGGTATGGTGAGGCTCCCAGTTCAAGTCCTAATGGAAGGGGATTACCCTTCTAAACACTAACACCATCCACACTCTCCCCTCCTCCCATCCCATCAATCATCACCAGATCTTCATTAACCCTTTCAGGGTCCGTCCCGTAGATCTATGGCTTTACGTTCAGGGTCCAAACCGTAGATCTACGCCATGAGCTCAGCTCACTCTGATATACTGTGAGTGGTACATTTGGGCCTTGATATGAGAGAATACATCTATGTGGTATGTGTGCACCACATAAAACAGATCCTGCAGCACACTGTGTATAATGAGAGAAAAAAAATGAAATCATGATTTTTCGATTAAAACAGCAACTTTGCAGTGTTTTTTCGTATGTTTTTTATAGTTGTATTTGCGATTTCTTGGTCTCATTTGATAGAATTGAGGACATATTACAGAAATAGAGATGATTTTGATTGGTTTTAGCACTGGAAATGGCTTGAAACTGAGCTCAAAGTAGCAGAAATGTTAAATTTTTGCCAATATTCAAGAGTAAACAAACGACCTCACACGTCTAATACACGTCAGCTGGTAGGTCTAATATACATTCACAAATATGGTGATGATATTTATACAATTATTACAGTATTGCATAACAGTAAATCTTCTATCTTTTGGTGTGAATAAAAATTCATTATGTGAATAAAAAATCAAAATGGAATTTATTTGTAAAGCCTCAAAACATAACTAATGAACAGAGGAAATGTTAGTTTAGTGCCAGGAATGCCTACATTGTTCATTCTGGACCCTATTTTGAAATTGGAATATTTTGAACTTTGTGTTAAATTGGCCAAATTAACAATTTCCAATCACTTTATTTTGTAGTTGAAACAGTTGACTTGGCGATTTCTTGTGCTCAATCGATAGAATAGAAGTAATACTAGTGAAATAGCTAAGAATTTGGTTGATTGGAATAATGTAATTGGCCTAAAATGGGAGTCAAAGTCGGCAAAATCGCCGATTCGTAAATATTGCTGACACATCAAAATTCGCGAGAGCATAATTTTGTCAATTTTCCACCAAATTTCATACTTTTTGTTTTATTACCTTCACAAAAAGATTCTCTACGATTTCATAAGAAAAAATAACAAATTTTTTTTTTTAAATTCTTGGACACTGGTGCGTGACTCCAGATTTGGGCCTTGGACCCTGAAAGGGTTAAAGGTAAGTGTCAATTATTCTATTGTTATTAATCTTTTGTTATTGTTGTTATTGTAATTACTCTATTGCATTAAACTTAATATTTCATGTGGTAAATTATTTTTTTCCATACTTTTGAGTGTCTTGCACGGATTAATTTGATTTCCATTATTTCTTATGGGGAAAATTAATTCGATTTTCGATATTTTCGACATTCGATAGCTCTCAGAAACGGATTAGTATCGAATGTTGAGGGTCCACTGTATATGACCGAAACAGTCAAACGGTTAAGAAACAGTGTGTGTGGAAAGAAGCATTAATACGCAGAATGGCACAGATTAAAAAAATCAAGAGAATGGACCCACTAGTGCCCACATTTCAAAATCAAAAGGCCTGCAAAAACCCCTCACAGACATAAACATCTACAGAGTACCACAGTCAAACATTTATCACTTTAGTGAAAAATTAGGGAATTTGATAACTGATGCAAATATGAACAAAGACTACCTACTACTAACAGGAGATTCCACCATAAATCTACTACATGACCAGGACCCACAAGTAACTGAATTTACAAACACTATGAGCAACTGCTTGTTGCTACCAACAATTTCAAAACCTACAAGAATCTCCCAGAATAGTATCTCTTTATTGGACCACATCTGGACTAACACCATATCCCCTTTAACCCTTTGAGGGTCGACAGGCCCTCTCCGAAACTCGTTCTCAGGGTCGGCCAAATTTAAAAAAAAAAAAAAATTATTTTCTCTTATGAAAAGATAGAGAATCTTTTCCCGATCATAACGACACCAACAGTTTGAAATTTGATAGAAAACTTACGGAATTATGCTCTCGCAAAGTTAGTGGTCTCGGCGATGTTTACGGATCGGCGATTTTGCCCACTTTGAGCCCCATTTTCGGCCAATTTCACTGTACTAGTCGACAAAAAACATGAATATTTCGCTAGAACTCCATTTTTTCTATCGAATGGGTGCAAGAAACCACCCATTTATAAATTCAACTATCCAGTACAATGGTCAGAATTTAGCAATTTTGCCAATTTCACACAAATTTCAAAAGATGCCAATTTCGGAATAGGGTCCAGAATAAACAAGAAAGACATTCCTGGCACTAAAATGACATTTCCTCTAGTCATTAGTCACGTCTCAAGGCCCCTCTTATATTCTTTTGCTTTCCACTTTGAATTTTTATTCTCACAAAAAATATAAGATTTACTGTTATGCAGACTACTGCATTAGTGTAAAAAATGGTATAAATATTATTGGTGCACTTGTGAAAGAATATTAGACTCACCAGTTGACGTGTATTGCACGCTTGGCACGATTTGTTTACTTTTGAAGTTTGGTAAAAATCGAACATTTCTGCTACTTTGAGCTCAATTTCAAGGCACCTTTCATTGTAAAACCAGTCAAAATCATCTCAATTTCAGTAATATGTCTTCCATTCTATAAAATGAGACCAAGAAAACTAGAATACAACAATAAATACTATACGAAAATACACTGCAAAGTCGCTGATTTATTAAAAAAAATGGAAAAAGTTTTTTTTTTTCTCATTATGCACCGTGTGCTGCAGGATTTTTTTTAGACTGTGCACACTGACCACATAGACCCATTCTTTCATATGAAGGCCTACCAGCTTTCTCCCACTAGATTTGAGGTCGCTAGAATTTATGAGTACTAGTACGTCAAAAACCCCTACGCGTAAGACGTACTAGTACGACGAAAACCCTCAAAGGGTTAAAATCAGGCATAATCACAGAAAACACCACAAACCACTACCCTACCATTCTCATAACCAATCTAGGTAAATTGCCCCAAGACACTACTAAAGTTACCTTCAGACTGCATAACAAAACAGCTGTAAATAACTTTATAGCAGCTATGAATAACATCGACTTGCATAATGAGCCTGAAACATATACAGACACTAATGAATGTATTAATAATTTTATAAAAAGAACTCACTACCTCTATAACAAGCAATGCCCTAAAAAACTAAACAGCTTACAGCAAAGAGACTAAATAGTCCCTGGTTAACACCCACCATCCTCAAATCCATTAACACAAAGCACCAATATGAAAAACAGTACAGAATGGGTCAAATAACTAGAGACCAGTCAAAATGTTACTCGTCAGCCCTTACCAGCCTGATAAGAAGGTCAAAAAAATTGTATTATGAAAACAGATTACAAAACATCAAAGGTGATATAAAAAAGACCTGGAGAACCCTATCTGAAATTCTAGGAACTAAAAGGATATCCAAAAAAAAAATTAAATTAACAAAATCAGACGAACCCCTACTCCCACCAACTGAAACAGCAAACAGACTCAATGTTTTCTTCTCCACCATAGGAAAGAATCTAGCAAGCAAAATGCCAAACTCAAACACCCGTCCATCAGACTACCTCACAGGCACCTACCTGCATACAGTATTCCTAGCTCCAACCAACCCACCAGGTCTCGCTCATCAACACCCTTAACCCCTAAACGGTCCAAACGTATATATACGTTCTTACGCATAGCGCCATAAACGTATATATACGTTTTAATTTTCCTGTGTCCAAATTTGGCATGATTGGCCTGAGATGCCTGGTCAGCATAGAATGAGTCTTAAAACTTGGTGTGCGCAGTATTAAAAAAATCTGGGACCACTTAGTACCTTGTGGGAGTGGTAGTTAAATTGAGCACCAGCTAGAGCAAACAGTGAGGCAGACACCAAGGATTCACTGATGTAATGTCATATTAACACTCCTCTTTTAAGAGGAAAGTGATGTTAACCCCAAGTTTAGGGTCTGTCGATCTCTGTCTATCTGTCTGTCTGTCTATCTCTGTCTCTGTCTTTGTATATCTGTCTCTGTCTATCTCTTTCGATCTGTCTCTGTCTATCTCTGTCTCACAGGTACACATAAATACAAGTATACGAAGTATAAATTACCTAGGATAACCCAAAAAATCCAGACAAAGTGCTGTACTCTGCTTGAAGATGTGAGTAAACGTGATGATGTAGTCTTGTGGCTCTCTCTGAGACAGAGAGCTAGATGGATAGACAGATAGACAGGGACCTTGACAGACAGACAAATAGACAGACAGAAATGTTTGTGTACCAGCAAAAACAAAGGGAGGGCGATGCTTATCAAATGTCACCTCTAATCTTTTCTTATTACTGCATCCTTGTGAATGCTCATCAAACGTCAGCTCTTATCAAATGTTATCTCATCTTATCATGTCACTGTCAGGGGTGGACTTTGTTTTTCATGCTTCAAGGCAACTTATTATTACCTATTATTATTATTACCTATTCTTCTCCTTGTCCTCCTCCTTTTCCTCCTCCTCCTCCATCTTTCAAGAGTACATTCACATTTTCTGACTCCATTTCTTCAAAATTCTCGCTGGGCAGTTTCCTTTCAGCTGAACAATTTCCAGGATTTGACTCTTAACTATGGGAAAACTTGTGAAAATATTCACCACAAGAGACCACAATTTTCCCCTGCTTGCATTTAATGCTGACTGTGGCACTTTATTCTATGTTTGTCTGACATAGTTGATTGCATGTGCAATGCTAAATGTAGATAGACAGAGATATAGAGACAGATACAGACAGAGAGACAGCCAAAGTAAGTCGGTCAGTCGGTCGGTCGGTCAGTCGGTCAGTCGGTCGGTCGGTCGGTCGGTCGGTCGGTCGGTCGGTCGGTCGGTCGGTCGGTCGGTCGGTCGGTCGGTCGGTCGGTCGGTCGGTCAGTCGGTCGGTCGGTCGGTCGGTCAGTCGGTCGGTCAGTCGGTTGGTCGGTCAGTCGGTCGGTCAGTCGGTCGGTCAGTCGGTCAGCAGCATAAGTATTACACATGTTCCAGAATCATTTCTCTTTAATTAGGGCATAGGTTATAGGACATTATGGAAGGATGACACTATCAGTGGTATCAGAAATGAAAGGATGTTGCACAAATGTTGCACATGGATTATTATTAAGGTTTTTTATATTTCCTCGACCACTTGTGGCTACATCCATCTCAAAGCCACTAAACTCTGGGTCAACATCACTTTCCTCTTAAAAGTAGTGTTAATACGACATGGCATCAGTGAATCCCTGGTGTTTGCCATGCTGTTTGCTCTAGTTGGCACTCAGTTGAACTGGTGCTCCCACAAGGTACTACATAAGTGGTCCCAGATTTTTTTAATACTGTGCACACCGAGTGTTAAGACCCATTCTATACTGACCAGGCATCTCAGGCCAATCGTGCCAAATTTGGAGGCAGGAAAAATAAAACGTAGATCTATGTTTGGAGGGCTAGCGGTACAAACATAGATCTATGTTTGGACAGTTTAAGGGTCAAATTTCGTGGAATTATTAGCATCACTTACATTCATCTGGGGTGCCACAGTTACTATCCAGTAATGAGATAGGCTGATAAAAGAGTAAAAAAATTAATTCACAAACACAAGATTAAATTCTTATGAGAGGCATATGAATTGAGTACTGATGGCATGGCAGGGTGCTTAAATTAACCCCTTAACTGTGGGATACTCAAAAATTAAAATTCCTGTGTGACAAGATTTTGAAAGGTAAAATAATTCTTACATATTGAAAGAGTGCTTTTTATGAATCGAATAAAACTAAAATGAGTGAAATCTAATAAAAACTTGCAATTTTATGGTGGGCATGGGAAAAAATGATCACTTGTCAGCAATTGCAACACAAATGTACCAACTATATTTATATTTTACAATTTACTAAAGCCAAATTGTGATTCTTTTTCGATTTTTTTTATAGTTTTTAATGTTCAATACTATGAGCACTACTTTTTTATGCAATCAGATGTGATTCAAGGTGTATTTGTAGTTCAAATATAGGAAAATGCACAGTCCGATATTTCTCTACATAGAATACACAGCATAAACTGGAGCAAATAATTGTATTTTTCTGTTTTTTACTGCTTTGATCTTCTGAGACCACAGACAAGGAATACTTTTGATATTACAAATGTTTAAAGGCATAATGCTCAAGGAAAGTCACATTGTTTGGCTTAATTGGGTTATTGTAGGTTAACTTTACATAGTAGGTTGCTTACTGGCTGAATGCCACAGCTATAATCATGACACTGTACTAAATTTGGAATGAATAAGGCATCTCCCTTGCAGTTCCACACCCTGTTTGCTGGTGGAGAAGCTGGTGGTGGAACATTAGGCCTTGGTTGTATTGTGTACTTATGCTAGTTAGGCAATGTTACCCAGTGATGCACATCATGGACCTGCCATATCTTAGATTTTTCAAAGGCAAAAGGAGGTGTAGGAGACTCAAATAGTTGATATGAAATAAAAAATATTGGCAGGGGGCATATCTGAAAACATGAAAATCTGTGCATACTAGTACATCACAGTCATCACCTGTATACTAGTACACTGAACATAGCTAAATGGCTAAGTGTAAGACTAGACCTTCACCATAAAGACAATACCCATGCTTGTAGGCTGAGCTGCAAGATGGAGAGGAAAGGTCCTGTGGTGTGTTATATTTTCAAAAAAATTTAAGGCATCTTAAACAAGTTTTATGGTGTCCTATACAAATTTATGCCACAATGTGCTACATAATGTGTTTTATACACTGGTCTACTGTGAATGGGATCTGAATTTTTGCAAGTAAGATAAGATACTTGTGATACTACCAGTTAACAGTAAATAAACACTACATTTATGCCAGACTAGCTGGGATGTGTTGGAAACATATTCATGTTAGCTGCAAACAGTCCAGTAATAACCTGGCTGATCAGGCACTCACCATGAAAGTTTGGCATTAGTTAGGTTGGATTGAGAGCAATCACAGGTAAACTACAGTTGAGTAAACGATTCCCAAATAATAAGATCCAAATCCCAAGAATTAATCAAGTTAAAAATATATAAAGAGCTGCACATGCATAAAAAATGAATAGCGTAGAATTGTCATTAAACTTACCATATCCAACACGTGTCCGAAATCTATGATTACAACATGAACAATGAAAGGGATGTGTGTGAGTGAGGTAATGGGCACGGAAGACAGATGCATCGGTGAACTCCTTGGCACAGTCCTCACATGCAACACGTCCAACAGAGGCCACCTGACGACTCTGGTAAAATGAATAATGCTGCTTAGATGTTATGTGACTACATATGGTGATGCTGAAGAATGAAAAACCTAGCCACTCAGTTTTTCTGATATTTTGCATTCCCTAGGTTATTTTTTTTATTAACACGTCGGTCGATTCCCACCAAGGAAGGATGGCCCTAAAAAGAAAAACTTTCATCATTCACTTCATCACTGTCTTGCAAGAGGTGTGCTTACACTACAGTTATAAAACTGCAACATTAACACCCCTCCTTCAGAGTGCAAACACTGTACTTCCCATCTCCAGGACTCAAGTCCGGCCTGCCAGTTTCCCAGAATCCCTTCATTAATGTTATTTTGCTCACACTCCAAAAGCACGTCAAGTATTAACCTGTAAATGATTCAAACATATAAATATGTTCTCTCGCCCAGCGCCCTGAATATTAAAAAAAAAAAAAAATTAATAGAAATAAAGAGTGCATTTTACTAAGTGTCGTAGGATAAAAAAAAAAAAATTAGAGTCAATACTTACTGATATACGAAGCTGGCACTGGATGCTCACCTGATGGCAACATCAAGTTCTGCCACTTGCAGAAGTGTTGCCGATATACCTTTTTTTCTCATTTTTATATTACAGTGGATCCCCGGTATTCAATATTAATCTGTTCCTGAGAGCTCATCAAATACCAAAAATATCGAAAACCGAATCAATTTTCCTAAAAAGAAATAATGGAAATCAAATTAATCCGTGAAAAGACACCCAAAAGTATGAAAAAAAAAAATTTTACTACATGAAATATTAAGTTTAATGCAAAAGAATAATTACAATAACAATAAAATAATTGACACTTACCTTTAATGAAGATCTGGTGATGATTGATGGGATCGGTATTCGATAAATCCGGTATTCGATGCATTATATCGCAAAAAATTTTCCTCGGTATTCGGTACGATTCGTACGAGACCTGTCCACGTGTGGCCTGAACTGCCCCATGTGTGCCAGTGTTTACAAGCCAGCCAGTGTGCGCGCATCTAAGGATACATTCGGTACATTCCATATTATCACTGTGGTTGGTGCTTGCTTCTGCTAAATAAGTCACCATGGGCCCCAAGAAAGCTTCTAGTGCCAACCCTTCGAGAAAAAAGTCACTAATGACTTATGAAATGAAGGAAGAGATAATTGCAAAAATACGAAAGTGGAGTGCGTGTTTCGGAGCTGGTTAGGTTGTATAATAAACTCCAATCAACCATCTCTACTATAGTGACCAGGAAAACGGCAATCAAGGAAGCTGTTCTTGCAAAAGGTGCAACTGTGATTACGAAACAGTGACCTCAAGTGTTAGAAAATGTTGAGAGATTATTATTGGTGTGGATAAATGAAAAACAGATAGCAGGAGATAGCATCTCTCAAGCGATCATTTGTGAAAAGGCTAGGCAGTTGCATGATGATTTGGTAAAGAAATTGCCTGCAACTAGTGGTGATGTGAGTGAATTTAAGGCCAGCAAAGGTTGGTTTGAAAGATTACAGAATCATAGTGGAATACATAGTGTGATTAGGCATGGTGAGGCTGCCAGTTATGTTGTGCGACAGAAGTCCAGTGACTCTCAAGCTTGTAGATGAATGGTTCAAAGAACCAACATGTTGTTAAATTAGACACATGTGCAACTCTTGGGTATCTTTATTGAGGAAACGTTTCGCCACACAGTAGCTTCATCAGTCCATACGTAGGAGAAACTTAAAGAACAGGAGAATGAGGTAATCAGTCCCTCAACCTTGAGTCGATGTGGTCATCTTGAATAGAATATTCAATCTTGAATAGAATATTCAATCTTGAATAGAATATTCAAGATTGATGGACTGACCACATCGACTCAAGGTTGAGGGACTGATTACCTCATTCTCCTGTTCTTCAAGTTTCTCCTACGTATGGACTGATGAAGCTACTGTGTGGCGAAACGTTTCCTCAATAAAGATACCCAAGAGTTGCACATGTGTCTAATTTAACAACGACTCTCAAGCTGGTCTTAGTGGCATTAAAAGAAGAAGGGAAGTAACCCCGGAAAAGGACTTGCTACCTCAAGTCCTAATGGAAGGGGATTCCCCTTCTAAACACTAACACCTCTCCCCTCCTCCCATCCCATCAATCATCACCAGATCTTCATTAAAGGTAAGTGTCAATTATTTTGTTAATGTAATTATTCTTTTGCATTAAACTTAATATTTCATGTAGTAAATTTTTTTTTTTCATACTTTTGGGTATCTTGCATGGATTAATTTGATTTCCATTATTTCTTATGAGGAAAATTGATTCGGTTTTCGATATTTTCGGTATTCGATGAGCTCTCAGGAACGGATTAATATCGAATACCAGGGGTCCAATGTATATATGAAACTTCTTGAAGCATGGTGTTTATGACGAGTGTAACTTATCTGCTGACAAGGTAAGCAGTGGAGTGACATTTGATGATAGTTGCACTTTAATAACTGTATTCCTTTGTACTTCTCTGTATCATGTTGAAATTAATAAATAAATAGTGCATAATAAGAATAATAATAATAATAATAATAATAATAATAATAATAATAATAATAATAATAATAATAAGTTCCATTCAAGCATGATATAAGATGTGTGTCACTATCTTATCTTATCACTCCTCTGCTGACAGTGGTGACATATGGTGAGCATCATCCTATCGTATCACTCCACTAATAACAGTGGTGACAACTGATGAATGAGGGTACACTGCCTTCACTTTATTTGTTTTCATTGTTACACAAACATGTCTGTATATGTCTGTCTTTCTGTTTGTCTAGCTCTCTGTCTATCTCTCTGTATGTCTGTCTTTCTGTATGCCTGTGTGTCTCATTCTTTCTGTCTGCTTGTCTCTCTTCTCTCAGAGAGTTGCTCATGAACCAACTGGTAATACACACGATCACTATCTACAAGCACAGACGATGCAACATCCCCCCAATGAAAAGCAGGGGTGTCACTAGCACGTTAAGAGACCATACAATAAGTGTCAGGGGCCCGAGACTGTTCAACTGCCTCCCAGCATACATAAGGGGGATTACCAACAGACCCCTGGCAGTCTTCAAGCTGGCACTGGACAAGCACCTAAAGTCGGTTCCTGACCAGCCGGGCTGTGGCTCGTACGTTGGTTTGCGTGCAGCCAGCAGCAACAGCCAGGTTGATCAGGCTCTGATCCACCAGGAGGCCTGGTCACAGACCGGGCCACGGGGGCACTGACCCCCGGAACTCTCTCCAGGTAAACTCCAGGTAATAGCACTTTGTCTGGATTTTCTGGGTTATCCTAGGTAATTTACAATATGGATAATTATATTTATGTATGTGTTCCTGTGAGATAGAGACAGATAGAGACAGAGATAGAGACAAAAAGATAGAGATAGATACAGACAGACAGACGGAGATAGAGACAGCCAATCAGCCAGCCAACCAGCCTGCCGAACACGTATTATACATTCCGGAATTGTTTCTTTTTACTGAGCGCATAGGTTAGAGGACATTCTGGTAGGATGACTACCAGTGGTACCAAAACTGAAAGGGTGTTGCACAAATGCTGCACATGTGTTATCAATGTTTTTTATATTTCCATGACCACTTGTGGCCACATCCACCTCAAAACCACTAAACTTGGGGTCAACATCACTTTCCTCTTAAAAGGGGAGTATTAATACGACGTGACATCAGTGAATCCTTAGTGTTTGCCGCGCTGTTTGCTCTAGCTGGCGCTCAATTTAACTGATGCTCCCACAAGGTACTAAGTGGTCCCATATTTTTTGAATACTGTGCACACCAAGTGTTAAGACCCATTCTATGATGACCAGGCATCTCAGGCCAATCGTGCCAAATTTGGAGGAAGGAAAAATAAAACGTATATCTACATTTGGGGCACTAGCGGTAAGAACGTATATACGTATATGTTTGGACCGTTTATGGGTTAAAAGCCATTTGTCTCAATTCACTCCCATGAAATACACTCACGCATGCTTGCTAGAAGTCCAAGCCCCTCGCCCACAAAACCTCCTTTACCCTCTCCCTCCAACCCTTCCTAGGCTGACCCCTACCCCGCCTTCCCTCCACTACAGATTTATACACTCTCAAAGTCATTCTATTTTGTTCCATCCTCTCTACATGTCTGAACCACCTCAACAACCCCTTCTCAGCCCTCTGGATAATAGTTTTGGTAATCCCGCACCTTCTCCTAATTTCCAAACTATCAATTCTCTGCATTAAATTCACACCACACATTGCCCTCAGACATGACATCTCCACTGCCTCAAACCTTCTCCTTGTTGCAATATTCACCATATAAGAGTGCTGGTATAACTATACTCTCAAACATTCCCTCTTTGCTTCTACGGACAAAGTTCTTTGTCTCTACAGACTCCTAAGTGCACCACTCACCCTTATTACCTCATCAATTCTATAATTCACCTCATCCTTCATAGACCCATCTGCTGACACGTCCACTCCTAAATATCTGAATACATTCACCTCCTCCATACTCTCTCCCTCCAATTTGATATCCAATCTTTCATCACCTAATCTTTTCGTTATCCTCATCGCCTTACTCTTTCTTATATTCACTTTTAATTTTCTTTTACATACCCTACCAAACTCATCCACCAACCTCTGCAACTTCTCTTCAGAATCTCCCAAAAACACAGTGTCATCAGCAAAGAGCAACTGTGACAACTCCCACTTTGTGTTAGATTCTTTATCTTTTAACCCCACACCTCTTGCCAAGACCCGTGCATTCACTTCTCTTACAACCTCATCTATAAATATATTGAACAACCACAATAACATCAAACATCCTTGTCTAAGGCCTACTTTTACTGGGAAATAATCTCCCTCTCTCCTACATACTCTAACATGAGCCTCACTAACCTCATAAAAACTCTTCACTGCTTTCAGTAACCTACCTCCTATTCCATATACCTGCAACATCTGCCATATTGCCCTGCTATCCACCCTGTCATATGCCTTTTCCAAATCCATAAATGCCACAAAAACCTCTTTATCTAAATACTGTTTGCCTATGTTTCACTGTAAACACCTGGTCCACACTCCCCCTACCTTTCCTAAAGCCTCCTTGTTCATCTGCTATACTACTCTCCATCTTACTCTTACTTCTTTCAATCATAACTCTACCATACACTTTATCAAGTATACTCAACAGACTTATTCTCTTATAATTTTTGCACTCTCTTTTGTCCCCTTTGCCTTTATACAAAGGAACCATGCACGCTCTCTGCCAGTCCCTAGGTACCTTACCCTCTTCCATACATTTATTAAATAATAGCACCAACCACTCCAAAACTATATGCCTACCTGCTTTTAACATTTCTATCTTTATCCCATCAATCCCAGCTACCTTACCCCTTTTCATTCTACCCACTGCCTCACAAACTTCCCCCACACTCACAAATATCTCTTCCTCACTCCTACAAGATGTTATTCCTCCTTGCCCTATACACGAAATCACAGCTTCCCTATCTTCATCAACATTTAACAATTCCTCAAAATATTCCCTCCATCTTCCCGATACCTCTAACTCTCCTCTCCCTTTTTTAACTGTCAAATCCAATCATTCCCCAGGCTTCCTAAGCTTATTAATCTCACTCCAAAACTTTTTCTCATTTTCAACAAAATTTGTTGATAATATCTCACCCACTCTTTCATTTGCTCTCTTTTTACATTGCTTTGCCACTCCCTTTTTCTCTCCATATACTCTTTCCTCCTTGCATCACTTCTACTTTGTAAAAACCTGTCATATGCTAACTTTTTCTCCCTTACTACTCTCTTTACATCATCATTCCACCAATTGCTCTTCTTCCCTCCTGCACCCACTTTCCTGTGACCACAAACTTCTTCTGAACACTCTTAACACTACACTCTTAAACCTACCCCATACATCTTCAACCCCATTGCCTATCCTCTCACTAGCCCATCTATCCTCCAATAGTTGTTTATATCTTACCATAACTGTCTCCTCTTGAAGTTTATAAACTTTCACCTCTCTCTTACTTTCTGCTTCTATTTTCCTTGTATCCCATCTACCTTTTACTCTCACCGGAGCTACAACTAAAAAGTGATCTAATATATCTGTGGCCCCTCTATAAACATGTACAACCTGAAGCCTACTCAACAGTCTTTTATCTACCTATACATAGTCCAACAAACTACTGTCATTACGCCCAACATCATATCTTGTATACTTATCTATCCTCTTTTTTTTAAAATATGTATTGCCTATAACTAAACCCCTTTCTATACAAAGTTCAATCAAAGGGCTCCCTTTATCATTTACACTTGGCACCCCAAACTTACCTACAACACCCTCTAAGTGTTTCTCCTACTTCAGCATTTAGGTCCCCTACCCCAATTACTCTCGCACTTGGTTCAAAAGTTCCTAAACATTCGCTTAACATCTCCCATAGCTCATTGCTCCCAACATTTTAGTCGCCTCACATGATACGTATGGCTTAAAGAGGAAAGATTCTTTTCCACTTACCCATGGAGAATAGAGGAAATAAAGAGGAACAAGAGCTATTAAGAAAAAGAAGAAAAACCTAAATGTGTGTATGTATATATATATATATGCATGTGCACGCCTGTGTAGTTTGACCTAAGTACACTGGACCCCAGACTTACGATGGTCTCAACCTACGATAAAACTGACTTACGATGCTTGTCAGTGTAAAAATTTGACCCCAACCTACGTTGAAAAACTCAACTTATATCATCCGTCCCAAACGTGGCCTTCTGGCCTGAGTGCCTCAGCTGAGCTAGTGTGACATTGTTTACAAGCTAGGGCGGATGGTTGCACGCATACATTTGTAAGTCAGTGTATCATTGAGGACTGCCTAATCTTATCCCCCAGGATGCGACCCACACCAGTCGACAAGCACCCAGGTGAACAGGAAAAAATGCCTTGAACTAGTGCTCATATTGGTGAATTTAAGGCAGCAAAGGTTGGTCTGAGAGATTTAAGAATCGTAGTGGCATACAAAATAAAAGGACTAACAATGCAATTGTGAAAATACTAGACCTGCTTTACACAGCACTGGAAAATAAGGAATATCCATTAGGACTTTTTACTGACCTAAGGAAAGCTTTTGACACAGTAGACCATGGCATCCTACTCCACAATCTTGACCATTATGGTATAAGGGGGCATGCACTTGCATATTTCAAATCCTACCTTTCTAATAGTTATCAGTATGTCACCATTAAAGACACAGCCTCATCAATACGGCCACTTGATACTGGAGTTCCGCAGGGAAGTGTTCTTGGACCCCTGCTCTTCCTCATTTACAGCAATGATCTTCCAAACATATCCCAACACCTGAAACCCATTCTCTTTGCTGACGACACGACTTATGTCATCTCCCACCCTAATCTTGCCACCCTCAACACCATTGTTAACGAGGAGCTGCTCAAAATATCGACTTGCATGACAGCCAATAAACTTACACTTAACACTGGCAAAACCTACTATATTATGTTCGGTAGCAGAGCAAGTGTTGCACAACTTAACATTAAGATCGACAACACTCTAATTGCCAGACATAATGAGGGCAAATTCCTTGGCCTATACCTCATCAACAACCTAAATTTCAGCACCCATATCCAACACATAACAAAAAAGTATCCAAAAGTGTTGGGATCCTCTCAAAGATGCATTACTACGTGCCACAGTCAGCTCTTCTCACACTATTCACTCATCTATCCCTACCTCACCTATGCTTTTGTGCTTGGGGATCAACTGTAGCAACACACCTAAAGCCAATAATAACCCAGCAAAAAGCAGCAGTAAGAATTATCACCCAATCCAATGCTAGGCAACACGCACCCCCACTCTTCAAAGATTTAAACTTAGTCAATATAGAGAACATTCACACCGACTACTGTGTAACCTTCTTCTTCTTCTTCTTATGACCAGAGCTTTGTTAAGATGGGTAAGGAAGAAGGATGGGTAAGGATAGAAATCTTGGAAAAGGGTGGGAGGGGGGAGAGAGGTAGGATATAAAAGGTAAGTGGCCCAACCACTTTGGTGTAATTTAAAAATTGTATGTGGAATAATATAATATTCTTGAAGGGGTATAATACTAACCCATCAGAGTCACATAGATATAACAGATATATAAGTACATGACTCTGAATTGGTAGTAAATATACAAGTTGCAACTGATTTTTTTTTTTTTGCGACTGCACAACAGATATTTAAAGGACAATGAAGGCAATAATTTTCTGGCCAGTTTATAAAGAATTACTGACATTAGCTTCTTACAAGGTGGTGTCCCGCCATAATAAATGTAGCATAATTTTAACAGTAGAATGTTATACAAGATGTCTCCTTAATTGGGGGCGATGATTTTCTTAGTAAACATAGAAGGGGTCTGGTGTTACCCAATCATCTTCATTTGCAGGGAGGTTGCTCAATATCATTGGTCGATGGTAATCGTCTTTATGGATAAAACAACGGACCCTATGTGGGAGAGTCATTCTTTGAGTCTTGTGAGGAGGAGTATTGATGATATAATCGGTCGTATTTTCAACTTGGAGAGGATGTTCTCTATCTGGCATGTAGAGTTCTTGCATTGCATAGAGTTGATTCTTCTTCAGGGTGTCAAGGCATACATTTAAGGCAGTTATATCTTGTTGTACATGTAAATCTGCCATTTTAACTCTGTCTCTCCTCCTGGTGCCTGTAATGAAGCGGAGAGCTCTATTCTGGACCCGTTGCAACCGTAGCATATTGGTCTTTGTTGTTAATGACATTGGGACACATGGGTATTCGAGTATAGGTCTTATTATCATTTTATACAGATGTTTTTTGACATGTGGAGGGGCTTGATTAAATCTAAAGAGACTGTTAAGACTGGCTTTGGCTATGTTGATCTTTATATTTACATGAGAAGATGAGTGGAGCAGCCTGTCTATTTCATATCCCAAGATCTTGTTAGGGTTTTTAATGGCTACAGGTGTACCTCTGATGGAGATACCCCCTTTATCTTTGATGGATGATGCAAAACATCCTATCGTGCTAACAAGGACTTTGTCAGGGTTAGTCGTAATTCTCCATTTCTTTTCCCAATTAGATGTTCGACAAAGTCCAATATTCATTTTTTTCTATGACTCTCTCATACTTGTATTTTCCTGTTACCAGAGTTGATGAGACGACATGGATAACATCATCTGCAAATTGCATTATAATTGTATCATTAAACTCTGGTTGAGGAAGGTCATTCACATAAATGTTGAAGAATAGAATTGGACTAAGACAAGAGCCTTGTGGGACACCAGCTGTTGGTATAAAAGGCTCTGTCGACCTGCCGTGAAAGGTGGGAATGATTTTTCTTTGAGTTAAGAAGTTATATATTAATCTGAGAAAGGTCCAGTTATGGTCTGGTAGGTCAATAAGTTTGTATATAAGACCATCATTCCATAAGCTATCAAAAGCTTTATGAACATCTCTGGAGGCAATTAGGGCAAGATTGCCCTGATGTTTTAGACTTGCTACAGTATCGAAAATAATATTTATTGCATGATGGGTACCTCTATGTGTTCTAAAGCCAAATTGTTTTTCAGTAAAAAGGTGATTAAACTCCATATAGTAGCTCAGTCTGTTGGAAATGATCTTCTCAAGAACTTTTCCAGTGACTTCAAGTAAAGATATACTGTAGGTCTATAGTTCCCTGGTTGATGGATGTCTTTGTTGGGCTTAGCAAGAAAGATCATCCTAGCAGTCTTAAAAACAACTGGAAAATGTCCTGAGGCCAAGATGGCATTAAAGATATTAACCAAAGACTGTTTACAATTTCTGGGTAGGAACTTTATTTGTTTCACTGTTATTCCAGAGAGACTAGGGGCTCTATTTCGCATTCTTCCAATAACCTGACTCATCTCGAGTAATGTAATAGGTCTAGTAAGCAGGTGGGCATCTTCGAGAGTTGATGTATCGATGGAAGGTAGTGGTTGTAGATCATCTAAGTTCTCATCTCTCCATTCATTTACCAATTGATAGTGATTATTGTTAAATCGACGACTGTTATTGTGGGAGAGAATTTTCTCCCATACATCACCCATCAAATTAGCCTGGTCCTGTGGATCATCAACATCTTCATCATCCTCGTCAGTGAAGGTATGAATTAGGTAGTTGGGAGCCTTGTGCTTTGCCCCTAAAAGTTGTTGGATCTTACTCCAAAATTTTGCTGGCTCACGTTTATACTGATTAGCTTGGAGAACTAGCAGTTTCCATAAGTCACATATGTGATGACTAATCATGTTAATTAATTCTTGCCTCAATCTGTGCAATGTAGCTACTGGTGGTTGTCGCGTTTGAAGATGCCTTCGACATTCTGTTTGATAATTTCTCAAAGCATCTCTAATGTCCCTCGTAGGTTTATATTGTTGGTAGATCTTTGTGGAAGCTAAATGACAGGTTGCATTAGTAGCATCAATTATTCGATTGTGAAGGGACCTGATCGCGTCGTCAATTGCAGTGGAAGGTAGATTTTCCAACGACACAATTTCATCATCACCCAGAAATGCACTGAAGGGGTCAAATCCTAGGGTGTTGAGATTGGGTTTAGGAGGTACAGGTATTCTAAATGGAGACATCTGTAGTTGTATTAAAACAGGGATATGGTCAGATCCTACGTTTCCACCAGGAGAGATACGACAATGAAAGAGGTCACAGTCTCTGTTTGTCAGGACTATATCTGGTGTCCCTGGATGAGGACCAATATACGATTTAAAGAATGGGCCATGAAATGACAAGTTTCTGGCTGTCATAATATTAAATAGTTGCTTTCCTTTCAAGTCACCCAGTGGATTACCAACTCCACAGTTAAAGAGGGCAGGGTGATGAGCATTAAAATCTTCCACTAAAATTGTTGGAATATTTCTGCTTAATATCCTATGTAGAGGAATTGATTCTATATATTGTTGTCTCGGGGGAAAACATCCAGTTCCTATCACTAGTTGGCCATGAGATGTCGTCATTTCTATTGCAAGAATGTTATCTTCATCAACGTGAATATTTTTAAATGCATAGCCTAATTTAAAAATTTTTTATGTTAATCTCCAGGGTTTGTTACCTGGACCTCAGCAATGAGAGTGGCTACTCTCACCGCTGGGCAACGGTGACCAGTGCTGTGTAACCTACATTTACAGAACCATAAATTCCAATATTGATCCTGAACTGAAACACTTTCTTGAAAGTTGTGACAGGACCCACAGGCACAACACCAGGCACAAAAATCTCTATGACATTCCCCATGTCTGGCTAAAACCTAAGCAAAAATGTACACTAAAGGGCCTAAAATCTGGAATTCCCTGCTTGAAAACTCTAGAACTGCAGACACAACCATCACTTTCAAAACTACTGTTAAAAAAATCTAATCTCCCTGATACACCCAACCATCAGCTAACTATATGAAAAAATACCTATTCTCTTACTTGAATCATGCACACACACAAAACAAACTTAACCTACTCTCGATATCTGTGATTCCCCCAAATTTACACTTACACTCACCCAAATGACTGTAAACATAAAATTTTGAATAAAGCTATTGTCTAATAAATCCTAAATTAGTCATAAGTTTGCCTGAGATACTCCAATATAGGGGCTTTAATAGAAACTGTATATCATGACAAGACAAAACCATTCTTATTGTACTGCAGTTACCTAGCTTTAATATCAGTATGCTCCATAACCTGTATCAGTATCGAGTTAGAATTATTATTAGTCTGGCCAAAATGCCTAGTCATGCTAGATATAACAGTGGCCCTCTTTGTAAGTAGTACTTTATACGATGAAACCATACATTGTAACCTATACTCTATAATATGTAAACCCCACATTGTAATTATTACAGAGAAATAAATATTTGTATTTGTAAGGAAATTAAAAGTGAATAGAAGAACATAAGAAAGGAGGAACACTGCAATAGGCCTGCTGGCCCATACTAGGCAGGTTCTTCACAATCCATCCCACTAATAAGATATTTACCCAACCCAACTTTCAGCACTACCCAAAAAACATGCCTTGGTAAGTTGATAAATTAGACACATGTGCAACTCTTGGGTATCTTTATTGAGGAAACGTTTCGCCACACAGTGGCTTCATCAGTCCATACGTAGGAGAAACTTGAAGAACAGGAGGAGAACGAGGTAATCAGTCCCTCAACCTTGAGTTGATGTGTTCAATCCATCGACTCAAGGTTGAGGGACTGATTACCTCGGTCTCCTCCTGTTCTTCAAGTTTCTCCTACGTATGGACTGATGAAGCCACTGTGTGGCGAAACGTTTCCTCAATAAAGATACCCAAGAGTTGCACATGTGTCTAATTTATCAACATGTCGGTTCTCTGAACCATTCATCTACAATGCCTTGGTAACTCCATTCACTCATGTGCAAGTCCCACTTAAATCCAACCCCTCTCACTCATGTATTTATCAAACCCAAATTTGAAACTACCCAAGGTCCTAGCATCAATAACCCTACTAGGCAGACTATTCCACTCATCAACTACCCTATTTCCAAACCAATACTTTCCAATATCCTTTCTAAATCTAAACTTATCTAATTTGAAACCATTATTGCGGGTTCTCTCTTGGAGAGATATCCTCAAGACCTTATTTATATCCCCTTTGTTAATACCCACCTTCCACTTGTACACTTCAATTATGTCTCCCCTCATTCTTTGTCTTACAAGTGAATGCAATTGAAGGGACTTCAATCTTTCTTCATATGGAAGATTTCTAATGCTATGAATTAATTTTGTCGTTCTTCATTGAATGTTTTCTAATGAAGTTATATCCATTCTGTAATATGGAGACCAGAACTGAGCTGTGTAATCTAGGTGAGGCCTTACTAATGATGTATAAAGCTGTAGTATAACCTTGGGACTTCTGTTGCTTGCACTTCTTGATATAAATCCCAGTAATCTGTTTGCCTTATTACATAAGCTTAGGCATTGCTGTCTAGGTTTAACCCTTTCACTGTCAGTGCTGCAGTACTATGGCTTGCAAGCCAGTGTTGGTGCTGTATTTTTTTTTTTTTAACACATCGGCTGATTTCCACCAAGGTAGGCTGGCCCTAAAAAGAAAAGCTTTCACCACCATTAACTCCATCACTATCTTGCCAGAGGGGTGCTTTACACTACAGTTATAAAACTGCAACATTAACACCCCTCCTTCAGAGTGCAGACACCTTACTTCCCATCTCCAGGACTCACGTCTGGCCTGCCGGTTTCCCTGAATCCCTTCACAAATGTTACTTTGCTCTCACTCCAACAGCACGTCAAGTATTAAAAACCATTTGTCTCCGTTCATTCCTATCAAATACACATGCATTTTTGCTGGAAGTCCAAGCCCCTCGCACACAAAACCTCCTTTACCCCCTCCCTCCAACCCTTCCTAGGCTGACCCATACCCTGCCTTCCCTCCACTACAGATTTATACACTCTCGAAGTCATTCTGTTTTGTTCCATTCTCTCTACATGTCTGAACCACCTCAACAACCCCTCCTCAGCCCTCTGGGTAATAGTTTTGGTAATCCCACACCTCCTAATTTCCAAACTACGAATTCTCTGCATTATATTCACACCACACATTGCCCTCAGACATGACATCTCCATGCCTCCAGCCTCCTCCTCATTGCAATATTCATCACCCATGCTTCACACCCATATACAGTGGACCCCCGGTTAACGAACTTTTTTCATTCCAGTAGTATGTTCAGGTGCCAGTACTGACCGAATTTTTTCCCATAAGGAATATTGTGAAGTATATTAGTCCATTTCAGACCCCCAAACATACACGTACAAACGCACTTACATAAATACACTTACATAATTGGTCGCATTTGGAGGTGATCATTAAGCGGGGGTCCACTGTAATTATGAGCGTTGGTAAAACTGTACTCTCATACATTCCCCTCTTTGCTTTGATGGACAAAGTTCTTTGTCTCCACAGACTCCTAAGTGCACCACTCACCCTTTTTCCCCTCATCAATTCTATGATTCACCTCATCCTTCATAGACCCATCTGCTGACACGTCCACTCCTAAATATCTGAATACATTCACCTCCTCCATACTCTCTCCCTCCAATCTGATATCCAATCTTTCATAACCTAATCTTTTTATCCTCATCACCTTACTCTTTCCTACATTCACTTTTAATTTTCTTCTTCTGGTGCCATAGTATTACACCAAAATTCTAGCAGCTTTAAATCTAGCGGGAGAAAGCTGGTAGACCTACATGTGAGAGAATGGGTCTGTGTGGTCAGTGTATGCAGTATAAAAAAAAATCCTGCAGCACACAGTGCATAATAAGAAAAAAAACTTGGATCTTGTTTTTGGTTTAAAATGCTGATTTTGAGGAGCATTTTCATATGGTATTTGTGGTTGAATTCTCATTTTCCTGGTCTCATTTGACAGAATGGAAAATATGTTACAGAAATGGAGATGACGCTGATTGTTTCATGATGAAAAGTACCTTGAAATTGAGCTCAAAATAGCAAAAATGTTCGATTTTTGCCGATGTTCAAGAGTAAACAAATGACATCACCGTCCAATACATGTTCAACTGGCCAGTCTAATACATAGTCACGAATAGGTTGACATTATTTATACAATAATTACAATAATGTAGTAGTCTGCATAACAGTAAATCTTCTGTTTTTTGTGTGAATAAAAATTTAAAATGGAAAGCAAGAGTAATACAGGAGAGGCCTGGAGATGTGAGTAATGAACAGAGAAAGTGTTATTTTAGTGCCAGGAATGTCTGCATAGTTTATTCTGGACCCTATTTTGAAATTGGCATCTTTTGAAATTTGTGTGAAATTGGCCAATTTACCAATTTCTGGCCACTTTACTGGGTAGTTGAAATCAGTAAATGGGCAGTTTCTTGTACTCAGTCGATAGAACAAATGGAGTTTTAGCAAAATAGCTATGAGTTTGGTCAACTGGAACAATGGAACTGGCCAAAAATAGGATTCAAAGTGGGCAAAATCACCGGTGCGTATATATCGCCAAGACCGCTAACTTCACGAGAACATAATTCCATAAGTTTTCCATCAAATTTCATAATTTTGGTGACATTACTGTTGGGAAAAGATTCTCTATCATTCATAAGAAAACATAATTTTTTTTTTTAAATTCTTCGACACAGAGCAAGTTTCGACAGTGAGAGAGTTAATGTTGCAGTTTTATAACTGCAGTGTAAGCACGCCTCTGGCATGACAGTGATGGAGCGAATAATGATGAAGTCTTTTGTTTTTCAGGCCACCCTGCCTTGGTGGGAAACGGCCTATGTGTTAATAAATAATAAAAATAATACTAATCGTAAAGTAACTAAAGAACAATAATGTACTATAGTAAATAATTACCAACAGATATAAATAAGACATACAAGGCATTGGATACTTTAAAACTGGATTGATTTAAAAATATATACTCAGATAAAGCATGGGAGTATAGCTTTATAAGATATCATGCTCAGATAAGGCATGGCAACATAGCTTTATAAAATATCACACTTAGATAAGGCATGGCAACATAGCTTTATAAAGATACCATGCTCAGATAAGGCATGATAGCATAGCTTTAGAAAGATATCATGCTCAGATAAGGCATGGCAGCATAGCTTTATAAAGATATACTCAGATAAAATATGGCTGGATTTGGTACTTTTTTTTTTTCAAGCAGCTGATATGCACCAAATGAGAACAAAATTCAGAGGTGAGGTAAAGAGAGAGTTACTGACCTGCCTGCAGAGTGGAACATGTTGTGCCAAGTTGGTGCTGTTGCTATAAGGTTTGTTACATAGGTCACACTGGTACTGCCTTTTGTGACTGGCCATGTGACGCTCTAACAGTTTTCCACTTGCCAAGTGTTTCCCACAAATACTGCACTGAAATATAATGAAAATAAGAAGTAATGATTTTAATGAAAAAAATTATACAAAATATATTGACCCTAAAGTGACCTAAATATTACAAAGTTTTAAAATATAAAAAAGTAACAGTTCCTTCACCAAAACCCACAGTATTCATGTACAGTATTACCTAATGGATTTATATAGACCATAAAGCTCACGTCACAGTTTATCTAAATTAATTACCTATCCACCCTGTTTTCTCCAGGACTTCCAAATTCTTGTAGGGATGGACTCTTGTAAAATCTACATTGTAGTTTGTGTAAAGATTCAAATGTCTTCTAACGATGAGCATAAAGGAGGGAAGAACAGTACAAGGAACAAATTATATACTATAACATGTACCTAAATGAGCAAGGACTGTGGTATGGTGGAGTGCAGCTAAAATATAAAATCTGATATGAGAAAAATTGATATGCACAAGGTACTAAGACACTGGTAAAGAGAATGTCAGAGAAGGTAAGAACTAAATAGCTGAAGCTCTCCAAGATTATGTCTGTATGCTTTAGGATTATACTGAATAAAGGACATTAAAAACAGAGAAAATGAAAGAAAAACATCAATTGATTGCAAAGAGACAGGGCAATCAATTAAGAGCATGGTAATAAAGAGGTGGCAATAAAGCACTGAACATAAAAAAGTCTAGAAGAGAATGAGAAAGGTGACCATGCATAAGGAAAACTGGACACAGAAGATGATATGAATAGACAAAAGTTAACAAGCAACAATAAATACCCTTTAGGGTACCTCACATATCAACAGCTGGGTACTTAGAGAGGTGGAAAAGACTGAGACTTATTTACATCTACAGAAGCAAAACCCTGTATAAAATGACTTACAGTGTACAGTGCTTTTTCTTGTCCATCTTTAAAATATCATTTGTAATGGGATAACAGAGGGTGACAGACAGAAAATAAAGGAGAAAACAGAACACTGACACACAACCTCATACCAGAGGATGAGTGGACGACCCCTTCAGCAGTTTAACCCTTAAACGGTCCAAACATATATATACATTCACTCGCGTAGCGCCCCAAATTTTTTGAGGAAAAAAAATCCTTTCTTTTAAAAGGAAAAAAAGATCATATGGTTCCCAGGCATCCCCAATTATTTTAATATGGCACACAGTGAGTGCACACACCCATTCTCTCATGTCTAGGTGACTCAGGCTTATTATAGCAATGTTGAATGAATGATAAAGAAAACGTATATATACGTTTGGGGCGCTACGGCATGAACGTATATATACGTTTGGACCGTTTAAGGGTTAATAAACATTAGCTGCATGAAATTCTGAGGATGTGGCAAGTTGTGAACCACTATAGAATATTTAAGCTTCTGCCTTCACCACAGCAGTATGAGGACAAGATTACACAGCAGGGTAAGGTATGTCTGAACCAGGAAAGACAGGTAAACATGTTTCAACAAAGCACCTGGAAGATGTTGTCAACTGGATAAAGGAAACTGAGGGAATATGCAGGAATTATACTAAAGACAGCCATCCTTATCCATATAGAGATCAGCAAGAGCCAGATTATATGATGTGTCATCCATCTTATCATAATAACAACACAAGCATCTTCTGACTGCCTCTGGAAAAAACTTTTTATTAAAAGCTTCATATTTAAGTACAGTAGGGCGCCGCTTTATGGTGTTTCACTTTACGGTGTTCCGCTAATACAGACATTTCAAATTATGACCAAAACTCACTATACAGCTCCCACCACATGACTTTCTAATATAGTCACCGCGCTCCACTCAGTTTGTTTACATTCTTCGTGAGCTCCATGAGCACCATGTCTCTCAATTATGTCTGGAAACCTTCCAAAATTTCAAGTGTTTTAAAGTTATTTCATGTTTTATATATACAGTGGACCCTCAGCTAACGATATTAATCCGTTCCTGAAAGCTCATCGTTAGCTGAATTAATTTCCCCCATAAGAAATAATGGAAATCAAATTAATCCGTGCAAGACACCCCAAAGTATGAAAAAAAAAAAATTTACCACATGAAATATTAATTTTAATACATACAAACTGACACTTACCTTTACTGAAGATCTGGTGATGATTGATGGGATGGGAGGAGGGGAGAGTGTGGAAGTTGTTAATGTTTAGAAGGGGAATCCCCTTCCATTAGGACTTGAGGTAGCAAGTCCTTTTCCGGGGTTACTTCCCTTCTTCTTTTAATGCCACTAGGACCAGCTTGAGTCACTGGGCCTCTGTCGCGCAACAAATACGTCTACAGAGGTCTGTACCTTCCGGTCCTTTAAGATTTGCCTAAAATGGGCCATAACATTGTCATTGTAATAGTCACCAGCATGGCTTGCAATAGCTGTGTTAGGGTGATTTTCATCCATAAAGGTTTGCAGTTCAACCCACTTTGTACACATTTCCTTAATCTTTAAAGAGTAGGCACAATGGATGCCACAACTGGCATAGGCATCTCAGGGTTACCCTTCAAAATCTTTCTTAATTTCCATACTAATTCTCACCCTTTTTATCATAGGGTTGGCACTAGAAGCTTTCTTGGGGCCCAGGGTGACTTATTTTGCAGGTACAATCACTAAAAACGCTGTGATAATATGAAATGTTCCGACAGTATGCGCAGATGCGCCCGCACTGGCTGGCTTGTAAACACTGGCACCCACGGGACAACTGAGGCGCGCTCAGGCCACATGTGGACGTGTCTCAAACGAATCACGTTGGGCAAGTTTTTTAGCATTAGCTGAGGCAAAATTTTTGTGTTAAAATGTATCGTTAGCTGGATTTAACGTTAGCTGATGCCATCATTAGCTGAGGGTCCACTGTACTCTGATAATTATACTTATGTGT
>NW_027196603.1:0-37500 GCF_038502225.1 Cherax quadricarinatus | reverse complement strand
GAGAGAGAGAGAGAGAGAGAGAGAGAGAGAGAGAGAGAGAGAGAGAGAGAGAGAGAGAGAGAGTGAGGGATCCTTAAGAGTGAAACCCTAGTGTAGGTAACCGTGTGTGTGTGTGTGTGTGTGTGTGTGTGTGTGTGTGTGTGTGTGTGTGTGTGTGTGTGTGAGTGTGTGTGTGTGTGTGTGTGTGAGTGTGTGTACTCACCTAATTGTACTCACCTGACTGCTACTAGGTCCTCTCTCTCTCTCTCTGCTTCCTGAGCTTTATCATACCTCTTCTTAAAACTATGTATGGTTCCTGCCTCCACTACTTCACTTGCTAGGCTATTCCACTTCCTGACGACTCTATGACTGAAGAAATACTTCCTAACATCCCTGTGACTCGTCTGAGTCTTCAGCTTCCAGTTGTGACCCCTTGTTCCTGTGTCCCCTCTCTGGAACATCCAATCTCTGTCCATCTTATCTATTCCCCGCAGTATCTTGTATGTCGTTATCATGTCTCCCCTGACCCTTCTGTCCTCCAGTGTCGTCAGTCCGATTTCCCTCAACCTTTTCCTCGATCGACATTCCCTGAGCTCTGGGACTAGCCTTGTTGCAAACCTTTGTACTTTCTCTAACTTCTTGATGTGCTTGACTAGGTGTGGGTTCCAGACTGGTGCTGCATACTCCAGTCTGGGCCTAACATACACAGTGTACAGTGTCTTTAACGATTCCTTATATAGGTATCGGAACGCTATTCTCAGGTTTGCCAGGCGCCCGTATGCTGCAGCAGTTATTTGGTTGATGTAAGCCTCCGGTGACGTGCTCGGTGTTATGGCCACCCCGAGGTCTTTCTCCCTGAGTGAGGTCTGTAGTCTTTGTCCACCTAGCCTGTGTGTGTTTGTCTGTGTGTGTGTGTGTGTGTGTGTGTGTGTGTGTGTGTGTGTGTGTGTGTGAGAGAGAGTGAGTGTTGGCACCTGGAGAAGAAGTTGATATCCTTTGGGTGAAATGTGACTCCAAACTAACCATGAAGAACCATGCTGTAAATCTTGCAAGAAAGGCAGCCAGGAAGCTTACAGCACTTCGCCGTATCTCACATCTGCTTGACAGTAGGGGTTGCAAGATTCTGTACAAGGCACAAGTATGCTCACACCTTGAGTGTGCTCCACTTTCTTGGTTTGCCTGCCGCCCCCCACTCATCTGCGACTGCTTTACAGAGTAGAGAACAGAGCAAGACGTCTCATCTCTTACCTGGACCCATCCTGGATAGATCGGTCATTTCAGCAGAGCCTTCAACACAGGAGGAATGTGGGTGGCCTTACTGTTATGTACAAGGCCAATATTGCCAAAGTACCACACTTGGATCCACTTCGAGGACAGCGTGAAACAAGCTTTTATGCCACAAGACGGGCAGAAAGCAGCAACTTCACTCTGGCTGTACCCTTCTCCAGAACATCACTCCATCTGACATCATATATACCGAGGATGACTTGAGTATGGAACACATTCGTACAGCATAATGTCAACGAGATAAAGTCGGTTGATCAAATGAAAATGCTGGCCCACAGATGGCTCCAACTTCATCCTGTTCCCTACTTGTATGTCTCATAACAATAAAAATGCTTTCAAATAAGCTGATGTAGGTAACAGCTCTTAGCTTGCCAATAAAGTTAGGAATCCTTAACCTGTAAATAACTTGTCAATACAGCTAGGGATCCTTTACCTAACCTTGTCAAACCCTGTGTAAAAAAGAGAAAGAGAAAGAGAGAGAGAGAGAAAAGCATGCATTGTGTTGGAGGCTAAACAATACTGCATTTATTATTATTATTATTATTATTATTATTATTATTAAAGAGAGAGAGAAAGCTTGCATTATGTTGGAAGCTAAACAATATTGTATTATTATAATAATAAATATAATAATAATAATAATAATAAAGTTGGAATTTAAGGTTGTGTAAATGTTGGTTGCACAGTAAGTGTGGATGTTCTGAACAGTAAGTTTAGATCTATGATGAGTGGGGGGGGAGGGAGGTGTTGCCTAGGATTGGATTGCATGATTATTCTTACTGCGGCTGTTTGTTGGGTTATTATTGGCTTTAGGTGTGTTGCTGCAGTTGATCCCCAAGCACAAATAGCGTAGGTGAGGTAGAGATAAATGACTGAATCGTAGTGCGAGAAGGGCAGATTGTGGCACGTAGTAATGTATCTTGGAGAGGATCCCAACCATTTTGGATACTTTTTTTGTTGTGTGTTGGATATGGGTGCTGAAATTCAGGTAAGACTACAAATATGTTAAGGTAAGTAATGAGTGTAATAATTTCTGTCTTACCATTTATTCCTACTTAAGCACTGTTATAATTCTTCTATAATCTTACCTAATTTTCCCATTGCTTCCAAACTATAAATAACAAACTAGTGTATGCTCCTACTAGACTACAATGCAGTTCCTTGTACCATCTTCCACTAGCTAGTATCAACTACCTCAAATAATATTTCTTTAGTGATATTAAGTGCTCAAACTTTTTTATAAGGCAAATCCTACTCTCAGATTAATTTCATATCACAGTGTCAATCTATTTAAACACTGCTTTTTACCACTACTTAATTTAAGCCCTTTTTACATTTCTCCTGAAATAATTCTCTATATACTGCCCTTTATTCAGTAATTGCTATACTCCTAGTTTTAACAACAATTAAAGAGCAACTTTCAGGAGATTTAATATTTTTTCCCCTCTTGTTCATATAGTCACATTTATTAAAATACTCCAGGTGCTACTGACTACCTCAGGTGCTATTGACTACCTCAGGTGCTACTGACTACCTCAGGTGCTACTGACTACCTCAGGTGCTACTGATTTTGGTTTTAATACATTCTTGTTTTTAATACATTCTTTATTATTATATTCACTAGCTCCTTTATTCCAGGTGTAAATATCTACCGTAGTTCATAAACTCACATTTGTTGAAATAATTAAGGTGCTATTAGATGCTTAAGTGTATAACTGAATAATCTGTTCTGTAATAGTCCCTTTTTCTTTCAAATTTTTACAAGTTTCAGAATAATTACAGAGTCTTACTCATAAGTCCAGGTGCTATTGACTACCTCAAGTGCTACTGTTTTTGTTTTTAATACATTCATTTATTATTATATCCACTAGCTCCTTTATTCTAGCTGTTAATATCTACCATAGCTCATAAACTCACATCTGTTAAAATAATTAAGGTGCTATTAGATGCTTAACCCTTTGAGGGTCGACAAGCCCTCTCCGAGACTCGTTCTCAGGGTCGGCCAAATTAAAAAAATAAAAAAAATAATTTTTTCTTATGAAAAGATAGAGAATCTTTTCCCGATCATAATGACACCAAAAGTATGAAATTTGATGGAAAACTTACGGAATTATGCTCTCGCAAAGTTAGCGGTCTCGCGATGTTTACGCATCGGTGATTTTGCCCACTTTGAGCCCCATTTTTGGCCAATTCCACTGAACTAGTCGACAAAAAACATGAATATTTCGCTGGAACTCCATTTTTTCTATTGAATGAGTGCAAGAAACCTCCCATTTACCGATTTCAGCTATCCAGTACAGTGGTCAGAATTTAGCAATTTTGCCAATTTCACACAAATTTCAAAAGATGCCAATTTCTGAATAGGGTCCAGAATAAACAAGAAAAACATTCCTGGCACTAAAATGACATTTCCTCTGTTCCTTAGTCACGTCTCAAGGCCCCTCTTACATTCTTTTGCTTTCCACTTTGAATTTTTATTCTCACAAAAAATAGAAGATTTACTGTTATGCAGACTACTGCATTAGTGTAAAAAAATGATATAAATAATATTGGCGCACTTGTGAAGGAATATTAGACTCACCAGTTGACATGTATTGGACGCTTGGCATGATTTGTTTGCTTTTGAACTTTGGTAAAAATCGAACATTTCTGCTACTTTGAGCTCAATTTCAAGGTACTTTTCATTGTAAAACCAGTCAAAATCATCTCAATTTCTGTAATACGTCTTCCATTCTATAAAATGAGACCAAGAAAACTAGAATACAACAATAAATACCATACGAAAATACAGTGCGAAGTCGCTGTTTTATTCCAAAAAAAACGGTCAGTTTTTTTTTTCTCATTATGCACTGTGTGCTGCAGGATTTTTTTTATACTGTGCACACTGACCACATACACCCATTCTTTCATATGTAGGCCTACCAGCTTTCTCCCACTAGATTTGAGGGCGCTAGAATTTAGGCGTACTAGTACATCAAAAACCCTGGGTCGTAAGCCGTACTAGTACGGCCGAAACCCTCAAAGGGTTAATTGCATAACTGAATTATCTGTACTGTAATAATCCCTTATTCTTTTAGATTTGTACAAGGTTTAGAATAATTACAGAGTCTTATTCATTAGTCTAGTTGTAGATTCAATATAACTCTTATATTATTTTACTCAGCAAATCTAGTTTGTAAAATTACTCTCATCCTATGATTACAGGCATAGATTCTGATGTAAACTTTTTACTAAATGAAATACATGAATCAAACAGTAACTGTAATTACTATACAGCAGACCAAGCAAAGACATTACTCAGTGCAAACAATAACATAACCATCTTTAACTACAATATCAGATCCTTGAGCAAACATTATGATGACCTCACAGCATTACTTAATTTCCTTCATTCCAAAATATCAATCATCACACTCACAGAAACCTGGCTTAAGCCTGATATTACAGATGTCTATACCATTCCTGGCTACATGGCCATACACAACTGTAGAACAGACCAGCAAGGGGCAGGAACAGCTATATACAGTAGGGCCCCACTTATACGGCGGGATAGGTTCCAGGCTGTCGCCGGAAAGCAGACATCACCAGAAGGCAGAACGCCATTTTTTCCATTTATAAATGCAAATAAATGCCAGACAAGTTTACACTAAACTATATTAAGTTAGTAATAGAACTAGGCATTAAAAACACACAAAGTAAAATACATTCACAGTAAATTCATTACTTATCTTGAAGTATTTGTAATCTTAATGTAGGGAGAGAAGTGAGTAGTACTTATTTGTAGGAAGTCAGGTGCAGGTAGCCCAGGTGTAGGTAGCCCTGGCTCCCCATCTCATACTTAATATACGATATTTAAAACATCCCAGAGAGGTAAAATACACATACTGTACACTCATTATTTACCTTAAAATATGTGTAGTCTTAATATAGGAAGAGAGGTGAGTAGTATTTATTTGTAGGAAGTCAGTGTAGGTAGCCAGTAGGTGTAGCCCGCCTGAGCTACACCTACCGGCTACCTACACTGTGGGCCAGAGCCATATTATTAACATCGTCATGCCTTGTTCACTGAATTTAATCATTTCTAACAACTACCTTTAGATGCCATCATAAACGAAGGTAGAAGTAATGAATAATTCATGCCGAAAATTGTAAACAAAAGCGGAGTGAGGAAGTGGCTGGGCCAAATGCAGATTCATACACATTTTCCCTGATGGCTGAGCAGAGAAAACGTAATGTTGTCCCTCCACTTGGCTACCACACAGGTCCACAAGTATTATTATTATCAGAGCACACATAAAATATGCAATAAATGCCAGACAACAAGCTTACACTAACTTATATTAAGTTAGCAATAGAAATAAGCATTAAAAACACAATAAAAGGTAAGATACACACAGAGTACACTTATTACTTACCTTAAAATATTAATATTAATGTGTGAGAGGTGAGTGGCAGGGTGTTTATTGAATAAAATCAGAATGGCACACCATCATCCTCTAGCTTGGCACTTAAAGCAAGAGGCTTACGACTTCTCATTTTATCACAGCTAACCTTAGACGCCATCGTCAATGAGAGCCAACAAGTTAACGAAAGAGTAAACGAGAGAGAGAATGAGATACAGAGTTGACACAATGTAAGAACACAAATTGAACAGGTAGTGGGCGATCATTTGGTCAGGCGAAAATAAATGCGTAATAATATGTGTCTACTTTTAGTTCATTCACGTCCCTTTGTAAGAGTTTGTAAAACATTTACCTCAATATTTTTTATTATAATAACAATTACCTCACAATACAAATACTCTTACATTGTGTACAAGTTGTACAAGTTAGTTCAGAATAAACAAACAGCAACACACCATTTTTAGAGTGAATGAAGATAATAATTTTGATAATAATAATAATAATAATAATATTATTATTATTATTAATAATAATAATAATAATAATAATAATAATATTATTATTATTATTATTATTATTATAAAAAGCACTAAACCCACAAGGGTCGTGAATTGCTATATATAGAGTAAAGGCATACAAAAAGAATATTTTTCTACAGTTATCCCCCAGAGTTTGACTAGAGAAAACGTAATTCTTCCGACACTACCTACACAGCTGCTTCGTAAACAAATCTCATAATTATGTCAATTTTTATTCTGTGAGTGTATGTATCATGTTTATATGCTAGGTAATGGGTTTCATATATAATTTTGAGGAAAATATCACAGATGGATTAATGAAAATGCCTATATTGATGTAAAATAAGACATTTAGTGTGCCCAAGAGTCATTATTATTACGTAGTATTGGCGTCATGAGTAGAGAGAGACTTAGCAATTTTAATGTGTACCTGCACACCAGCACAGTGTATAAGTATATTTAGGTATAGGTACACATAAGTATAATTATCAGAGTACATATAAAATATGCAGTAACTTTAAAACACTTGAAATTTTGGAAAGTTTCCTGACATAATAGATGTGGTCACGGAAAATGTAAACAAACCAGGTGGGGGGCGCTGTATTTGAAAGACCGCTTGCCGTATAGCAAATTTTGGTCATAATTTGACATCGCCGTATTAGCGGAATGCCGTAAGATGAAACGCCGTAAAGCGGGGCTTTACTGTACTACTCAAATCAACTCGAATGCATCAACAAATCTTGCACAAGGGATGAACATGGAGAATATATCTTAGCCAAATTTAAATCAAAAGACCTGCAAAAACCCCTCACAGTTATAAACATATACAGAGTACCACAGTCAAACATTTAGTGAAAAACTAGGAAACATGATTACTGATGCACACATGAATAAAGACCACCTACTACTAGCAGGAGATTTCAACATAAACATACTACACGACCAGGACCCACAAGTAACCGAATTCACAAACACAATGAGTAACTGCCTGTTGCTACCAACAATATCTAAGCCTACAAGAATCACCGAGACAAGCATCTCCTTAATAGACCACATCTGGACAAACACCATATCCCCTTTAAAATCAGGCATAATCACAGACAACACTACAGACCACTACCCAACCTTTCTCATAACTAATCTGGGCAAACTGCCAGAAGACATCATTAAAGTAGCCTTCAGACTACATAACAAGACAGCAGTTAACAACTTTATAGCAGCTATGAACAACATCGATTGGCAAAATGAGCTCGAAGCATATACAGATATGAATGAATGTATAAATAATTTTCTAAAAAAGCCCAAAGCCTCAATAACAAACATTGCCCAAAAAAACTAAACAGATCACAGCAAAGAGACTGAATAATCCCTGGCTAACACCAAGCACCCTCAAATTCGTTAACACAAAGCACAAATAAGAAAAACAGTATAGAATGGGTCAAATAACTAGAGAACAGTCTAAACGTTACTTGTCAGCACATACCAGCCTGATAAGAAGATCTAAAAAATTGTATTATGAAAATAGATTACATAACATTAAAGGTGATATGAAAAAAACCTGGAAAACTCTATCTGAAATTCTTGGAAATAAGAAGTTATCCAAAAACAAAAAAATCAAACTAACAAAATCAGATGAACCCCTACTCACACCTACTGAAACACCATAGGTAAAAATCTAGCGAACAAAATACCAAGCGTAAACACCCGTCCATCAGACTACCTCATAGGTACCTACCCAAATACACTATTCCTAGCTCCAACCAACCCCATAGAAGTTACGCTCATCATAAGCACCCTTAAAAACAAGGCAGGAGACATAAACAACTTGCCTGCTTTTATATACAAAAAAGCTTCTCAAGCATTGTCACCAATTATTGCAACGCTCTTTAACAAGTCCACTGAATCAGCTACCTTCCCAACAATCCTCAAAATAGCGAGGGTCACTCTGATCCACAAAGGAGGTGACCAAGCTGACTTGAATAACTATAGACCAATATCTAACTTACCAATGCTCTCTAAAATCTTTGAAAAATTAATTCATAGAAGGATCTATTCCTACCTCGTCTCACACAACATATTAAACCCTTGTCAGTATGGATTCAGGAATAATAAAAGCACGAATGATGCTATCATACACATGCTAAAAGTAATATATACCGCACTTGAAAAGAAAGAAGTCCCGCTGGGCATTTTCATTGATTTACGTAAAGCTTTCGATACAGTCGACCATGAACTGCTGTACTCCAAATTAATGCACTATGGTATCAGAGGCCACTCCCTCAACTACCTAAAGTCATACCTTAGTAACAGAACTCAATATGTGTATGCAAATGATGCAAACTCTTCCACCCAACCAATCACAGCAGGAGTCCCACAAGGAAGCGTTCTTGGACCACTCCTCTTTCTCATCTACATCAATGATCTACCGAATGCATCACAGCTACTCAAACCTATATTATTTGCAAATGACACTACATATGTCTTTTCCCACCCAAACACAGTCTTATTAGCAAACACAGTCAATGCTGAATTGCATAAAATATCTGCCTGGATGATGACTAACAAACTTACCCTGAATACTGATAAAACCTATTTCATTCAGTTTGGAAACAAAGCTGCAAATGATCCGATTAACATAACGCTAAATGGATCATCAGTCACAAGACTCACAGAGGGAAAATTCCTAGGTATCCACCTTGACAGTAGCCTTAAGTTCCAGACACACATACAGCAAATCACCAAGAAAATCTCCAAGACTGTAGGCATACTATCAAAGATAAGGTACTACATTCCACAATCAGATCTCCTGGCACTGTACCATTCACTCATATACCCTTATCTTATATATGGAATTTGTGCATGGGGATCAACAACATCCAATCACCTAAAACCCCTCATAACCCAGCAAAAGGCAGCAGTAAGAATGATAACAAATTCTCACTCCCGCCAGCATACTCCACCAATTTTCAAAAGTCTGAATCTGCTCACCATTAAGAACATCCATATTTATTCATGAGCCTACTACATACACAGAACAATACATGCAAATATAAACCATCCACTCAAACTTCTCCTCACCAATTTAAACAGGACACATGACCACAACACAAGACACAGTTCTCTTTTTGATATACCTCGTGTCCATATCACACTATGTAAAAACTCTATGCACATAAAGGGCCCCAAAATATGAAATTCATTACCAGAATATATTAAAGTAACCCAGTCTGAAAATCAGTTTAAGACTCTTCTCAAAAGCCACTTAATCACCCTAGAGTAAATGCTAAATACTCAGTACACACATACTCACCTATGTACTCCCACATCATAACTTCAACAATCACTTTGAACCTTTTATCCATTGTTGATAGGAATATAATTGACCCATTGTTTTTCACAAAAAGCATTTTAGACTATGTGAATATATCCTTTGTCTTATACAAATTTAATTCACTTATAATTAATAATCTACTGTTCAACTATGAAATAATTACTATCCTACTGTACAACTATGATAAAATTCTTAGTGTTAAGTAGTCTGTAAGCCAATAACATTAAGTTGGCCCATAATGCCTAGGCATAATAGAGGCTCTCTTTGCATTGCAACCCACTATTGTAAATATAAAATCTCAATGTACTGTTTGCAAAGACATAAAATAAATAAATAAATCAGTCATCCGGTTCCATCAGTTATTCGGCACTAATTTTGACTAGCATAATTTCAAATTTTCAGGGTTGCCACACCAACCTTTTTATTTATTTATTTTTTTAGAAATTTTAGCATACAAACAGAGGTACAAAAAATACAGGTAAGAGCAGCATGCCAAAGCCACTTATATGCATAGCATTACGGGCTGGCTTAAAATTAACTTAAGATTAACTAAGCAATGATGAAATCAGTGATAAGACATTATTGTAAACAGATAACTATAAAATACAAATGAGTATTACAAAGACAGGTCCTATGGTTGCATGCATTGCTGTTCATTCAGTAGAATGGAGTATTCTGTTAGGTAGTGTATTTAAAAAAATAACAAAGTTAGGTTTAACATTTGTGTGATATAATTGTGAGTAACATTTAGGATATACAATTTATATGGTTCAGTTATTCAGTATTTATTTGGTTTTGAGTGAGTAAGTTAACTTTGAGAAGAGACTTGAATTTATAAACAGGTAGTGTTTCTTTTATATTTACAGGTAATGAATTCCAGATTTTAGGGCCTTTTATGTGCATTGAGTTTTTGTATAGCGTGAGATGGACACGAGGAACATCAAAGAGTGATCTGTGCCTTGTATTATGGTCATGTGTTCTGTTGAGGTTGGCAAGGAGATGTTTGAGGGGAGGGTTAATATCAGAGTTAAGTGTTCTATGTATGTAATAAGTGCAATAATAAGTATGGATGTTTTGTATGGTGAGTAGGTTGAGTGTTTTGAATATTGGTGGAGTGTGCTGCCTGTAGTGAGAATTTGTTATCATTCTAACTGCAGCCTTTTGTTGGGTAATTAGTGGTCTGAGATGGTTAATTGTTGTTGAGCCCCATGCACAAATTCCATAGGTGAGATAGGGGTAAATAAGAGAGTGATAAAGGGCCAGGAGGGCTGACTGTGGAACATAGTACCGTATCTTCGATAGTATGCCTACAGTCTTGGAAATTTTCTTAGAAATTTGTTGTATATGTGTATGAAATTTGAGTCTATTATCGAGGTGGATTCCTAAGAATTTTCCCTCTGTTAGCTTTGTGATAGGTGATCCGTTTATCGTTATGTTAAGAGGTACATCTGTAGCTCTGCTACCAAACTGAATGAAGTAGGTTTTGTCAATGTTTAGTGTAAGTTTGTTAATCCTCATCCAGGTAGATATTTTCTGTAATTCAGTGTTTACAGTATTGGCTAGCGTGACTGGGCTCGGGTGAGAGAAGAAGTATGTGGTGTCATCTGCAAAAAGTGTGGGTTTGAGTAATTGCGAAGCATTTGGTAGGTCATTTATGTATAGGAGAAAGAGAAGAGGGCCAAGAACACTTCCCTGTGGGACACCAACTGTAATTGGTTGTGCGGAAGAGCTTGCCCCATTTGCGTACACATATTGGCTTCTGTTGCTGAGGTAAGACTTGAGGGAGTGCCCTCTAATACCATAGTGTGACAATTTTACATGGAGCAAGTCATGGTCAACTGTATCAAAAGCTTTACGTAAGTCAATGAAGATCCCCAGTGGGACTTCTTTTTTCTTTATTGCAGTGTATATATGTTCTAGCATGTGTATAATAGCATCATTAGTATTTTTATTAGGCCTGAATCCAAATTGGCAGGGGTTGAGAATGTTATGGGAGATGAGGTAGGAGTGGATTCGTTTATGAATTAATTTTTCGAAGATTTTTGAGAGAGGGTGTAAATTATATTGGCCTATAGTTATTCAACTCTGTTTGGTCTCCTCCTTTATGGATCGGGGTGACCCTTGCTATTTTGAGAACTGTAGGGAAGGTGGAGGATTCAATGGATTTGTTAAAGAGTGTTGCAATGATTGGTGATAGTACAGTGGACCCCCGCATAACGATGGCATCACATAGCGATTATTTCGCATACCGCTTACTTTAATCGCAAAATTTTTGCCGCGCATACCGATTAAAAACCCGCTCAACGATTTTCGTCCGAGACGCGTCCAATGTGCGCCCTCAGCCAGCCTCACATGTGCCGCCCATCCCATTGTTTACCAGCCAGCCTCCGCGGTAACATCCAAGCATACACTCGGAATATTTCGTATTATTACAGTGTTTTCGGTGCTGTTTCGGGAAAATAAGTGACCATGGGCCCCAAGAAAGCTTCTAGTGCCAACCCTACACCAGTAAGGGTGAGAATTACAATAGAAATGAAGAAAGAGATCATTGATAAGTATGAAAGTGGAGTGCGTATAGCCGACCTAGTCAAGCTGTACAAGAAACCCCAATCAACCATCGCTACTATTGTGGGCACCAGAAAGACAATCAAGGAAGCTGTTCTTGCCAAAGGTTTAACTGTGTTTTCGAAACAAAGATCGCAAGTGATGGAAGATGTTGAGAGACTCTTATTGGTGTGGATAAATGAAAAGCAGATAGCAGGAGATAGCGTCTCTCAAGCGATCATATGTGAAAAGGCTAGGAAGTTGCATGACGATTTAATTAAAAAACTGCCTGCAACTAGTGATGATGTGAGTGAATTTAAGGCCAGCAAAGGTTGGTTTGAGAGATTTAAGAAGCGTAGTGGCATCCATAGTGTGATAAGGCATGGTGAGGCTGCCAGTTCGGACCACAAAGCGGCTGAAAAATATGTGCAGGAATTCAAGGAGTACATAGAAAGTGAAGGACTGAAACCTGAACAAGTGTTTAATTGTGATGAAACAGGCCTGTTCTGGAAGAAAATGCCAAGCAGGACCTACATTACTCAGGAGGAAAAGGCACTCCCAGGACATAAGCCTATGAAAGACAGGCTTACTTTGTTGATGTGTGCCAATGCTAGTGGTGATTGCAAAGTTAAGCCTTTATTAGTGTATCACTCTGAAACTCCCAGAGCGTTCAGGCAAAAGAATGTCCTCAAGGATAATTTGTGTGTGCTGTGGAGGGCAAACAGTAAGGCATGGGTAACTAGGGACTTTTTCTATAACTGGTTACACCATGCATTTGCCCCCAATGTGAAAGATTACCTAACTGAAAAGAAATTAGACCTTAAGTGCCTCCTGGTGTTAGACAATGCCCCTGGTCATCCTACAGACGTGGCAGAGCGACTTTATGGGGACATGAGCTTCATTAAGGTGAAGTTTTTGCCTCCTAATACCACTCCTCTCCTGCAGCCCATGGACCAGCAGGTTATTTCCAACTTCAAGAAACTGTACACAAAAGCTCTGTTTGAAAGGTGCTTTGTAATGACCTCAGAAACTCAACTGACTCTAAGAGAGTTTTGGAGAGATCACTTTAATATCCTCAATTGTGTAAACCTTATAGGTAAGGCTTGGGAGGAAGTGACTAAGAGGACCTTGAACTCTGCTTGGAAGAAACTGTGGCCAGAATGTGTAGAGAAAAGGGATTTTGAAGGGTTTGAGGCTAACCCTGAGAGGATTATGCCAGTTGAGGAATCCATTGTGGCATTGGGAAAGTCCTTGGGGTTGGAGGTTAGTGGGGAGGATGTGGAAGAGTTGGTGGAGGAGGACAATGAAGAACTAACCACTGATGAGCTGATAGATCAACTTCAAGAGCAAGAGGCCAGACCTGGGGAAACTGGTTCAGAGGAGGGGAGAGAGAAATTGAAGAAGTTGCCTACTACAAAGATTAAGGAAATCTGTGCAAAGTGGCTTGAAGTGCAAACCTTCATGGATGAAAATCACCCTCACACAGCTATTGCAAGCCGTGCTGGTGATTATTACACTGACAATGTTGTGAAACACTTTAGGCAAGTCATAAAGGAACGAGAGGTACAGGCCACTATGGACAGATATCTTGTGCGAAAGAAGTCCAGTGACTCTGAAGCTGGCCCTAGTGGCATTAAAAGAAGAAGGGAAGTAACCCCAGAAAAGGACTTACTACCTCAAGTCCTAATGGAAGGGGATTCCCCTTCTAAACAGTAAGAAGATAATGCTCTCCCCTCCTCCCATCCCATCAATCATCACCAGATCTTCAATAAAAGTAAGTGTCATGTAAGTGTGCATGCCTTTTTCAGTTTGTGTGTATTAAAATTAATATTTCATGTGGTAAAAAAAAATTTTTTTTCATACTTTTGGGTGTCTTGCACGGATTAATTTGATTTCCATTATTTCTTATGGGGAAAATTCATTCACATAACGATTATTTCGCATAACAATTACCCCTCTTGCACGGCTGCTGGTAATGTTTGGTGCATAAGTCATTCCAATTACTTTTTCTCCATTTATTGTTATAACCTGCTTACTTTTAGCCCTAAGCACCTACATAGTACATTGTTCATTACAGATAAGGTGGCTTTGAAGCCACTGTTGGTTGCCATGAGCTCAGTCTTGTGATGCAGGGGAATATGCTTTATTATTAAGCTAATATAAACACTAACTACAGCTTATTTACCTATCACAATTTATCTAATATGACATAGTAAACAAAATAAATAACAAAAACATGTTAAATACTCCAGAATGAATAATATTTGGCATAATACTGAGCGGTTCGACGGAGGTATGAAGAGAATAGGGGATACAAGTACCATCCTCCTACCCCTGTCTTGGGGGCTTATATTATTCAATTCAATTCAATTCTAGTTTATTCTCTATAAGGGTTACAATGTGGGGTTTACAGGTTTTGGGTATTGTGTGGTTTACATGTTATAAAATACTAATTACAGAGGGGGCCACTATGACACCTAGCATGGCTAGGCATTTCGAGCAGACTTAGATTAATTCTTAACATTAAATCCTTACAGATTATGGTATTAAGGCTAAGTGACTACATCATAATTTGTGAGTTTAGCAATGTGAATGCTTTTGTTTTGGCACAATACAAGGTGTCTATATTGGAGTATCATAGGCAAACTTATGACTAGTTAGGATTTATTATTTTAAGATTAGTATTTCTGGGTTTATAGTCAGTGGGTGAGTGAGTGTAATTGTGAACCACCATGTACAGTGGTCCCTCGCTTTTCGTAGTTCTCGGCAATCGTAAATTTCGCCAATCATAGGGGTATTTTCGTATAAACATGGACTCGCTTTTCATAGGTTGACTCGCGAATAGTAGTTCGTCTGGGACGCGTACGCACGGTGTGAGCCGGGGCGGCCTCCCTACCCAGCCAGTCTGGCATTGTTTACCAGTGAGTGAAGGTCCCCTCAAGTGCTCCTACGAAATATTTCATAATATTCCACACATTTTAGTGCTTGCAATTACTAAATAAGCTACCATGGCTCCAAAGAAAGCTCCTGTGGTAAAGAAGGTGAGAAATATGTACAGTGACAAAGTCTTGGGCCATTTTAAGGAAGTGTTAAAGAGAAGCCAGAAACAGAGCTCTCTCCACAGTTACTTTGCGAGACAGGACTAGAGCGACTCTCAAGGTGGTCCTAGTGGCATTAAGAAACAGAGAAGAGAAGCAACCCCAGAGAAGCAATTGGTACCTGAGGTGTTGCTGGAAGGGGATTCCCCTTCCAAACTGTAAACAACCCAATCTCTCTCCTCCTGCAGTCTCCCATACACTAAGAAGAATCTCCAATAAAGGTAAGTGTTATGCTGTTAATGTTTCATTCATCATTTCCCATTGTATTGTTTATGTACTATATGTATATTTCATATAAAAAATTTTTTTCTTTTAATACTTCTGGGTGTCAGGAACGGATTAATTGTATTTACATTATTTCTTATGGGGAAAATTGATTCGCAAATCGTAAATTTCGTTTATAGTAGCTCCTCAAGGAACGGATTAATTACGAAAAACGAGGGACCACTGTAGTTAGTTGTCGGGGTGGATCAGGGAGATAAGATGTTTTCTAACTGTAGCTTTGAAAGTGATGAATGTGTCTGCAGTTCTAGAGTTTTCAGGTAGGGTGTTCCAGATTTTAGGTCCTTTGAAATACATTGCATTTTTGTAAAGGTTTAGTCGAACACGGGAAATGTCATAGAGATGTTTGTGTCTAGTGTTATGCCTGTGGATTCTGTCACAACTATCAAGAAAGCATTTTAGGTAAAGGTTAATATTGGAATTTAAGGTCCTGTAGATATAAATTGCACAGTAGTAAGTGTGGATGATCTGAACAGGGAGTAAGTATAGATTTATGAAGAGTGGGGGGCTGTGTTGCCAGGGATGGGATTTAGTGATTATTCTTACTGCGGCTTTTTGTTGGGCTATTATTGGCTTAAGGTGTGTTGCTACAGTTGAACCCCAAGCACAGATAGCATAGGTGAGGTATGGATATATAAGTGAATGGTATAGTGTGAGAAGGGCAGTTTGCGGTATGTAGTATCATATCTTGGAGAGGATCCCAACCGTTTTGGATACTTTTTTTGTTATGTGTTGGATATGGGTGCTGAAATTTAGGTTGTTGTCGAGGTATAGGCCAAGGAATTTGCCCTCATTATGTCTGGCAATTAGAGTGTTGTCGATCTTAATGTTAAGTTGTGCAACACCTGCTCTGCTACCAAACATAATATAGTAGGTTTTGCCAGTGTCAAGTGTAAGTTCATTGGCTGTCAAGAAAGTCGATATTTTGAGCAGCTCCTCGTTAACAATGGTGTTGAGGGTGGCAAGATTAGGGTGGGAGATGACATAAGTCGTGTCGTCAGCAAAGAGAATGGGTTTCAGGTGTTGGGATATGTTTGGAAGATCATTGATGTAAATGAGGAAGAGCAGGGGTCCAAGGACACTTCCCTGCGGAACTCCAGTGTCAAGTGGCCGTATTGATGAGGCTGTGTCTTTAACCCTTAAATGGTCCAAACGTATATACAGTGGACCCTCGACCAATGATGGCATCGATTAACGATAAATCCGACTAGCAATACATTTTAACGCAAAAATTTTGCCTCGACTAGCGCTAAAAAACTTGACCAACACTATTCATTCCGTCTGAGATGCGTCCACTTCTGGCCAGTGTTTACAAGCCAGCCAGCCACAGCGGTCGCTTCCAAGCATACAATCTGAACATTTCATATTATCACAGCCTTTTTAGTGATTGCACCTGCAAAATAAGTCACCATGGGCCCCAAGAAAGCTTCTAGTGCCAACCCTACAGCAAAAAGGGTGAGAATTACTATGGATATGAAGAAAGAGATCATTGCTAAGTATGAAAGTGGAGTGCGTGTCTCCGAGCTGGCCAGGTTGTACACAAAACCCCAATCAACCATTGCTACTATTGTGGGCAAGAAAACGGCAATCAAGGAAGCTGTTCTTGCCAAAGGTGCAACTATGTTTTTGAAACTGAGATCGCACGTACTCAAAGATGTTGAGAGACTGTTATTGGTGTGGATAAATGAAAAACAGATAGCAGGAGATAGCATCTCTCAAGCGATCATATGTGAAAAGGCTAGGAAGTTGCATGACGATTTAATTAAAAAAATGCCAGCAACTAGTGGTGATGTGAGTGAATTTAAGGCCAGCAAAGGTTGGTTTTAGAGATTTAAGGGGGCTGTAGGGCAAATTTCGTAACTCGTTTATTTACCGTCCGATTTTCTCCAGTTTTGGTGCACAAGACAAAGTGTTCTCACTCTTTCTCGAAAATATTTATAAAAAATATACCTCAAACAACAACTGAGAAAAGACTGATTTACTGAAAATGCCCTTGATTTTGATGCAACTCTTATATGCGGCTACGTAAGGTGGTTTGGACACTTGGTGCCGAGAGAACAATGCTAATACTAATTCGGACCGTAGGATTTCCCTCTAAATACCTTATCGTTATTTCACAAAAAAATAAAGTTTGTTAGTTTCTGGAATATTGCAAAAAAATCTGCCCTTTACTCCCACATAACTCCCGAACTATTTGGAATATTTTCAAAAACTCTACGGTCAGGATAAGAGAAATCATTATTCTACAATATCTGTGAATATTATTCCATTTAATTAAGTAATAAAGGAGCCACATCGAATTATAGGTGAATAAGTTACTTCCGAGATATCGGCCGGGAACGCCGGCCGGCCCCCGTCTCAAAAAAAAAAAAAAAAAATTCGCGAAAATCGCGTTTGTTTGGGTGTATTTCTTAGTAAACTGATGTTCTAGTGCAGTTATCCTCTTCAAAACACCGTTTTCTCTTACTCAGAGACGACAGGTGACCAGTTACACTTTCATATCGAAATATTCCCGATAATCTCTGGGCCATATTATGGCCTATTTTATTCAGTCTAGAGTATATAACATGTTTGTATGTTATTTAGAGTGTTTATTATATCATATTAGATCAATTCTGATAGACAAATAAGCCGTAGAGTTGATATATAAGCTGATATAAGCGTAATAATGGGTGATTCCTGGCTGGCACCTCGAGCGGTGGCACACTGCTGAGCGTTCCCATCTGGTTCCCGGCAGTCACTAAGTCTCAGGATAAGTCCCGCCTACTGTTTTATGATGCCAAATAGTCAGTTATTATATTAGAAAGAATAATGCAAGAAAAGGCGATAAAAAACAAGAAAATAACTCCAAAAAATATATAGGCCGTGAGCAGACTCGGTACCAACATCGCCGTCACCATACCTGATATAAATGACTATAATTTCTTGTAGAAACGTCGTAGAACATTCATTCTGGTACCATTGTGTTGCCAAAGAGTTGAGCTTTTTTTCAGTATATATAACTCAATATCCATATTTTTCCGATTTTTCGGTGAGCGCGCGCGGCCAATTGCCCTACAGCCCCCTTAAAGGGAAGGGAAGTAACCCTGGAAAAGGACTTGCCACCTCAAGTCCTAATGGAAGGGGATTCCCCTTCTAAACACTAAGACCATCAACACTCTCCCCTCCTCCCATCCCATCAATCATCACCTGATCTTCAATAAAGGTAAGTGTCATGTAACTGTGCATGTCTTCTTCAGTTTGTGTGTATTAAAATTAATATTTCATGTGGTAAAAACAATTTTTTTTTTTCATACTTTGGGGTGTCCTACATGGATTAATTTAATTTCCATTATTTCTTATGGGGAAAATTAACCTGACTAACGATAATTTTGACTAACGATGAGCTCTCAGGAACGAATTAATAGCGTTAGTCGAGGGTCCACTGTATATGTTTTTTCAACATCTGAAAGTATGTAAAAAAATGTAGATCTTTTTTGTTTTACATTTGAAAATGTGTAAAAAAAACTTTCACCTACATTTTTTTGTTCGTTACATTTGAAAATATGTCAAAAAAAGTTGATCTACTTTTGTAGCACTACAAATTTGAACATCAATCTGTTTGGATCGTTTAAGGGTTAATGGTGACATACTGATACCTATTAGAAAGGTAGGATTTAAAATATGCAAGTGCATGGCCTCTTATACCATAGTAGTCAAGTTTGTGGAGTAGGATGCCGTGGTCTACTGTGTCAAACACTTTTCTTAGGTCAATAAAAATTCCTAGCAGATATTCCTTATTTTCCAATGCTGTGTAAAGTAGGTCTAGCATTTTTATAAATGCATCATTAGTGCTTTTATTTTTCCTGAATCCAAACTGGCAGGGGTTGAGTATGTTTTGTGACGTTATAAATGAATATAGTCTCCTGTGCACGAGTTTCTCGAAGATTTTGGATAGCAATGGTAAGTCTGATATTGGCCTATAGTTGTTTATGTCTGTAGGGTCACCACCTTTATGTATTGGTGTAACCCTTGCTGTCTTGAGTAGTGTCGGGAAAGTGCTAGTTTCTAGTGACTTGTTAGAAAGTAATGTAATAGCATGTGAAAGGACATGGGCCGCTCGCTTGTACAATAATGGTGGGACGTGAGACAGATTCCCCCCCCCCCCAAGTTATTTTTAAGTGACTTTATGATCGTGGTGACTTCCGTGGGCTCAGTTGGTACAAGATAGAAGGAATTTGGGAAATTCCCATTTAGGTAGTCCCCGGCACGGGCATTGGTACGTGGGATTTTACTGGCGAGATTAGATACTATGTTTGAGAAGAAGTCGTTTATCTTGTTAGCTGTATCAGTGGGATGCAGTGGTGTTTCATGAGGTTTAGTTAGAACAATATTTCTCAGTTTGTGGGTCCCCAGAATCTGGGAAGTGTTTTCCAAGTCTTTTTTATATCTCCTCTTGTGTCAGTGAATCTGCTGGAGTAGTACAGTTGCTTAGCTTTCTTTATTAATTTGATGAGAACTGTTGAATATTGTTTAAAAATATCTTTGTGTATTAAGCCCTGTCTATATTGCTTTTCATATTGGTGTTTCTTATCAATGGATTTCAGAATGCTGCCGGTTAGCCATGGGCAACCAAACTGTTTATTTGTGATCTGTTTCATTTTAATAGGACAATGTTTGTTGTATAGTCTAAGTATTTTGTTAAGAAAAATGTCTGTCTAATCGTCAATACCACTGGCATTGGAGAATTCTGTAGGCCAGTCAACAGTCTCTAGGTCTGCTGTGAAATTCCTTATTGAGGCCTCATCATGGAGTCTAAATGAAACTTTGTTGTATTCGAGTGGTGGCTTACTAACGTTTGTTAAGAGGAAGGTTAGGTAGTGGTCAGTAGTGCTGTCTTTGATTATCCCTGATTTAAGGGGGGCTAGTATATTGGTCCATATGTGGTCTATTATGGTTGCACTTGTCTCAGTGAGCCTGGTTGGTTTAGTTATTGTTGGTATGAGAAGTGTGTTGTTCATATTGTTGATGAAATCAGTTACAGTCTGATCATCTGGTAGGCCAAGGTTGATATTGAAGTCTCCAGTTAAGAGAAGGTGGTGCTTGTTCATTTGTCTGTTTGTTATTAGTGACTTTAGATTCTCACTGAAGTTTATTCTCTATAAGTATTACAATGCTGAGTTTACAGAATTTGGTTATTGTGTGGTTTACATGTAGTAAAATAATAATTACAGAGTGTACCACTAGAACGCCTAGCATGGTTAGGCATTTCGGGCAGACTTATATTAAATCTTAGGTTTAAAATGTTACAGAATTATGAGATAAGTTGGTATTATGGCTAAGTGACTAAATACTAGTTGTGAGTTTAGCAATGTGAATGCTTTTGTTTTGGCACTATACATAGTTTCAGTATTGGAGTATCACAGGCCAACTTTTGACTAGTTAAGATTCATTATTTTGAGATTGAGATTGATAAGATAAGACAAAATTTCGTTCGGATTTTTAACCCCGGAGGGTTAGCCACCCAGGATAACCCAAGAAAGTCAGTGCGTCATCGAGGACTGTCTAACTTATTTCCATTGGGGTCCTTAATCTTGTCCCCTAGGATGCGACCCACACCAGTCGACTAACACCCAGGTACCTATTTGCTGCTAGGTGAACAGGACAACAGGTGTAAGGAAACGTGTTGAAATGTTTCCACCCGCCGGGAATCGAACCCAGGCCCTCCGTGTGTGAAGCGGGAGCTTTAGCCACCAGGCCAGGTCAAATGGGTGAGTGAGTGTAAGTGTGAACCACCAGGTGGTATTCGTATTATTTTGGATGTTTGTGTGGGGTATCCGGTATATGGCACTGATTCTTATAGGCGTCTTGAGGCTTTTTACAGTAAAATTAGCAAAAATGTATTCCCCATATTCATCACTAAAGCAATTAGTGCTAATACAAGATAGTTGATTAGAGTAATAGATTGCAGTACCACCCCGAACTTGGTATGGTCTGCAGTTGTGGATTGCTGTGTATCCTGGTAGTGGGTATATATCAATTGTGTCCTGCTTAAGCCAGGTCTCAGTAAGAATAATGCAGGAGAAGGGTGTCTTTAGTGACTCAAGGAGTGCCAGGAGGTCATCATAGTGTTTGCTTAAGGACCTGATGTTGTAGTTAAGAACTGATAGACTTTGAGCAGTGTTCAGGATAGCGCTGGCTTGTGATGCTGTGTAATAAAGGCAGTTACTTTCCAATAAGTTTTGATTGTGTGTTAGATTATGGAGGTTTAGATCAGGGTCAACGTGATCATTCATCTTTTAGGTTTAAATAGTGGTTGTTTATATCCTGTATTATGTGGTGAGTTCTAATACTGATTTCTGTAGTGGTGGGAGGTTTGGACAGGTATACTACTAAAGCACTTTGGTCATATAGAGTACAGTCACTAATAAAAATAATGAAATTGATATTGTCTAAGTGTTGTGCTAGAATGAGCTAAAGTACAACTAGGTATAAACTTTCTTTCTTACAACACACCGGCCGTATCCCACCGAGGCGGGGTGGCCCAAAAGGAAAAACGAAAGTTTCTCCTTTTACATTTAGTAATATATACAGGAGAAGAGGTTACTAGCCCCTTGCTCCCGGCATTTTAGTTGCCTCTTACAACACGCATGGCTTACGGAGGAAGAATTCTGTTCCACTTCCCCATGGAGATAAGAGGAAATAAACAAGAATAAGAACTAGAAAGAAAATAGAAGAAAACCCAGAGGGGTGTGTATATATGTGCTTGTACATGTATGTGTAGTGTGACCTAAGTGTAAGTAGAAGTAGCAAGACGTACCTGAAATCTTGCATGTTCATGAGACAGAAAAAAGGACACCAGCAATCCTACCATCATGTAAAACAATTACAGGCTTTCGTTTTACACTCACTTGGCAGGACGGTAGTACCTCCCTGGGCGGTTGCTGTCTACCAACCTACTACCTCTAGGTATAAACTAATACTATAAAAAAAAACAAATTAGAAGTGGCACCAGACTCACTCTTGTAATTGCACTAAGGTCTAATATAATGAATTTAGTGTTGTCTATGCACTGAGCTAGAATGAGCTAAAGTACAACTAGGTTTTATAAAAAATGGAGACAAATGGTTTTTAATACTTGATGTGCTGTTGGAGTGAGAGCAAAGTAACATTTATGAAGGGATTCAGGGAAACCGGCAGGCCGGACTTGAGTCCTGGAGATGGGAAGTACAGTGCCTGCACTCTGAAGGAGGGGTGTTAATGTTGCAGTTTAAAAACTATAGTGTAAAGCACCCTTCTGGCAAGACAGTGATGGAGTGAATGATGGTGAAAGTTTTTCTTTTTCGGGCCACCCTGCCTTGGTGGGAATCGGCCAGTGTGATAATAAAAAAAAATACAACTAGGTATAGTTAGTTTAGGTGTTGTCTATGTATTGAGCTAGAATGAGCTAAAGTACAACTAGGTATAAACTTATAAAAATACAAATTAAAATGATACTTGCAATTGCACTAGGGTCTGATATAGGTTGTTAACAAGATTAAGAGTATAACTAGATTTAAATTGACAAAATAAAATTCACAAATTAAAGTACCAAAAGAATAATAAGTAAAAAATAACAATGGCTATGGCTTGGTTATAATATGATAGTAAGATGGTAGACAGGTACACATGTACAAAGGATAATATAAAGGTTAGAGTTGAATATACAAACTTGAAAATTTGGCAACAAAATGTTATGAAAAGTATAAAATAATGATTAATGTAAAATTGACTGGTAGTAAATATGGTGCTTAATAAAATTTTAGTAAGTAATAATGATTACAAAAAAAAGATTAATTAGCAAAAAAAAAAAAAAAAAGTGAAAAAGTAATGTTTATTTCAAGTACAGGTCTCCCTCAACATTCACGTTTTCAGCTTTCGCGGGCTTCACACATTCACGAATTCCCAACCGCCAAATTCACAGCCACCAAATTCCCAGCCGCCAAATCATATTCAAGTTTCCCGCCACCTGCGAGTCCCTACTACCCTCCCTCCGACCCCCGCAACTGGCAGCCAGCCCTCCCACCACTCGGTGTGGTGAGCGTTTTGTTTGTTCATTATTTGCTATTAAACTACAGTATAAATAATGTAAACCCATTCATGACTGCATATTGGAATGGCTATTCAGACAGGTATTGGACAGTGACATCATGTGTTTACTCTTGAACACAGCAAAGAATCAAACATTTCTGCTACTGCTAATAATAACAATAGTAATAATAATAATAATAATAATAATAATAATAATAATAAATACGATATAATTGAAGAAGTTGTACAAAAATACGAGGGAGTGGTTGACACATCTTCAGTGTGGCTTTGTTTATGCTGGAGTGAACATTAGTCTCCGTGCTCTTCCAAACATTTCACAATAATTCATTGTGTTTGGTGCTTGTAGATTGAGTGCGACTGGAGTGGTTGAAGCAGTGGTTGAGGCAGCGATTGAGGCAGTGGTTGAGGCAGCGATTGAGGCAGCAATTGAGGCAGTGGGTGAGGCAGCTGTTGAGGCAGCTGTTGAGGCAGCTGTTGAGGCAGCTCTTGAGGCAGCAATTGAGGCAGCAATTGAGGCAGTGGGTGAGGCAGCTGTTGAGGCAGCTGTTGAGGCAGCTGTTGAGGCAGCGATTGAGGCAGTAGGTGAGGCAGCTGTTGAGGCAGCTGTTGAGGCAGCGATTGAGGCAGCGAATGAGGCAGTGGTATTTAATAACATACATGTTATTAATAATAATAATACATGTTATTAATAATATGTACTATTATTATTTATAACATATATGTTATTAAATACCACTGCCTCAACTGCTGAATTATTGTGAAATGTTTGGAAGAGCAGGGAGACTAATGTTCACTCAAGCATAAACAAAGCCACACTGACGATGTGTCAACTACTCCCTCATATTTTTGTACAATTTCCTTCTTCAATTATATCGTATTATTATTATTATTACTACTATTGTTATTATTAGCAGTAGCAGAAATGTTTGATTCTTTGCTGTGTTCAAGAGTAAACACATGATGTCACCGTCCAATACCTGTCCGAATAGCCATTCCAATATGTAGTCATGAATGGGTTTACATTATTTATACTGTAGTTTAATAGCAAATAATGAACAAACAAAACACTCACACCGAGTGGTGGGAGGGCTGGCTGCCAGTTGTGGGGGTCGGAGGGAGGGTAGTAGGGACTCTCAGTGGTTGAGGAAGTGGTGGAGGCATTGGTGGAGTCTGGTATTTAATGACATACATGTTATTAAAGCATAACATGTATATATTTAGTACAATTTACGACGTTTTCATGTATTTTATGACTGTTTATGGTTCAACAAGTTAACCCTTTGAGGGTTTTGGTCGTACTAGTACGTCTTACGCGTAGGGGTTTTTGACGTACTAGTACGCATAAATTCTAGCGGCCTCAAATCTCACAGGAAAAGGCTGATAAGCCTAGATGTGAGAGAATGCGTCTGTGTGGTGGGTGTGCGCAGTAGGAAAAAAATCTGGGACCCAGTGGTGCATTGTGGGAATGCCATCATAGTACACAATTTCCACCGTGCCCTGTGGTAAGAAGTTCCTCACTCCTCAGCGAATTGGGACACTTTTGTTCCCCAGTGACAGTTCTAATACAGATGGAAGTGACAGTGAAGATGAGTTTCAAGGTTCTGGTGAGGTTTTGACCGAAACTAATGACCATAATATGGGTAATAGTGAGGAAAACCCAGACAACCCACAGCCTTCCACCTCTGGTGCTGGGCCATCTTGTTCACGTTCAGTTGTACCAGAATCAAAGAGGAAACTCCTATTTTCCAAAATCCCAGACTCAGATGTGAGCATTGGTGATGATAGTGATAGTGATTATGAACTACAAGCTCTTCAAACTTGTTCCAAGAATGGAGGAGGAGGAGGAGGCAGAGGAGGAGGAGGCAGAGGAGGAGGAGGCAAGAGGAGGAGGAGGCAAGAGGAGGAGGAGGCAGAGGAGGAGGAAGAAGAAGAAGAAGAAGAAGAAGAAGAAGAGGAGGAGGAGGGAGGAGGAGGAGGAGGAGGAGGAGGAGGAGGAGGAGGAGGAGGAGGAGGAGGAGGATGAGGTGGAGGAGGAGGAGGAGGAGGAGGAGGAGGAGGAGGAGGACGAGGAGGAAGGAGGAGGAGGAGGAGGAGGAGGAAGAGGAGGAGGAGGAGGAGGAGGAGGAGGAGGAGGAGGAGGAGGAGGAGGAGGAGGAGGAGGAGGAGGAGGAGGAGGAGGAGGAGGAGGAGGAGGAGGAGGAGGAGGAGGAGGAGTAGGAGGAGGAGGAGGAGGAGGAGGAGGAGGAGGAGGAGGAGGAGGAGGAGGAGGAGGAGGAGGAGGAGGAGGAGGAGGAGGAGGAGGAGGAGGAGGAGGAGGAGGAGGAGGAGGAGGAGGAGGAGGAGGAAGACGAGGAGGAGGAGGAGGAGGAGGAGGAGGAGGAGGAAGAAGAGGAGGAGGAGGAGGAGGAGGAGGAGGAGGAGGAGGAGGAGGAGGAGGAGGAGGAGGAGGAGGAGGAGGAGGAGGAAGAGGAGGAGGAGGAAGAAGAAGAATACGTAATGATAACAATAATACATAATAATAATAATACATAATAATAATAATACATAATAATAATACATAATAATAATAATAGGTAATAATAATAATAATAATATGTAATGATAATAATAATATGTAATAATAAATGTTCACCCATGACAGTAACAAGATAAGGGGAGATAACATCTGATAAGTGCTGATGTTTGATGAGGGTAAATGAGGGTAGAGCTGATGCCACAAGATGAGATAAACATCTCCCTCCCTTTGTTTTTGCTGGTATACTAACATTTCTGTCTGTCTATTTGCCTGTCTGTCAAGCTCCCTGTCTATCCGTCTAGCTCTCTGTCTCAGAGAGCCACAAGACTGCGTCATCACTTTTACTCATATCTTCAAGCAGAGTATAGCACTTTGTCTGGGTTTCTTGGGTTATCCTAGGTAATTTATACTATGTATACTTGTATTTATGTGTACCTGTGAGACAGAGATAAAAAGACAGATAGAATGAGGGAGAAAGATAATTAGATAGAATGGAGGAAGGGAAGCAGCATCCGACCCCATTGTTTTGACAGGCGGGAGGGGGGAGTGAGTAATGAGACAGTATGTCATTTTGACAGCTGCCGACTCCTGGTAATTTACACTATGGAGGAGGAGGAGAAGGAGAGGGAGGAAGAGTAGGGGGAAGAGGAAGAAGAGGAGGAGGAGGAAGAGGAGGAAGAGGAAGAGTAGGAGGAAGAGGAATAAGAGGAAGAGGAATAGTAGGAGGAAGATTAGGGGGAAGAGGAGGAAGAGGAGGAGGAGGAGGAGGAGGAAGAGTAGGAGGAAGAGGAAGAGTAGGAGGAAGAGGAAGAAGAGGAGGAGGAGGAAGAGGAAGAGTAGGAGGAAGAGGAAGAGGAAGAGTTTGAGGAAGAGTAGGGGGAAGAGGAGGAAGAGTAGGGGGAAGAGGAAGAAGAGGAGGAGGAGGGTGGAACACTAGTACACTGGTACTGGTACACTAACATTTCTGGCTGTCTATTTGTCTGTCTGTCAAGCTCCCTGTCTATCTGTCTATCCGTCTAGCTCTCTGTCTCAGAGAACCACAAGACTGCGTCATCACTTTTACTCACATCTTCAAGCAGAGTATAGCACTTTGTCTGGATTTCTTGGGTTATCCTAGGTAATTTATACTATGTATACTTGTATTTATGTGTACCTGTGAGACAGAGATAGACAGACAGATAGAAAGAGAGACAGATTGAAAGAGATAGAATGAGGGAGAAAGATAAAACACCATTGTGTATGACACCATGTTTCAAAGAGTTCCACAAGCTGCAGAACTAATAGGAATATGTTCAGTGACTGTATATTGGTATATATATTATAGAACAATAATAATAAACAATGTTTTGTATTGTTTGTTTTTGTAAACAAGTTTTGTAAACAATATATTGATAATTATGTTTGTGTGCTTATTGTGTTGTATACAACGAGTGTATATATGTACATTGCACCTTACTTTGGTCTCATAGGCCACATAAGTTATGTGAAAAAATAAAATAGCGAAAAAAACAACAAACCTTCAAATACAAATAAACTAAAGTTTACCGGGTGAGCGGCAGTCTCCGCTGTTGCCATACGCGGCTCATTTTCTGCAAACTTCATGCATCCATATCTCCGTAAGTATTGATGGTAAATTTTTTTTGGTTTATCCTATAATGTTTAGAAAAAAAAACTCTATTTTTTCATAAGAAAAAATAATTTTTTTTTTTTTAAATTTGGCCGACCCTGAGAACGAGTTTCGGAGAGGGCCTGTCGACCCTCAAAGGGTTAAGGAAGCAGTATTGTATTATATTTCCCTGCAATATATTGGGGCACCAAACATTCACGGTTTTTCAACATTCGCGAGGCTCTTGATCCCCTAACCCTCGCGAATGTTGAGGGAGACCTGTATTAAATTTTAAGAACAGTTATTTGGATTCAATATTGCACTGGTAGTTATACTAGAGGTTATTTGGCAGAACAAGGTATTTAAGAGTACTCTAAGATAGTAAATCTGGTATTAAAACAGGTTATTGTTATTAGACAAGTAATGGTAATTAAATGATGTCAAAAATGTTAAGAGTAAATTGTACTGATAGTAAAAATGGTAATTAATTATTAATTTTAGTAAGTAATATCAATTAATAGTATTTAAAAAATATGAGGTAGTAATATGGACAGAGAAAGTATCAATTCAGCTAATATTTAAGCAAACAATAGTAAATAAGAAAATTACATAAGGTGACTTATGCTTACTAGTAAAATCACAAAATGAGGTAGTTGATTATTTAATTACTAAGAGATTGTACTATGAAATTTGAACAATAATGGAGCAAAACATACACGACACTACGTAGGCTTTTAGGTTGGACATTGTTTAGTTATTCTCTTTAAGATTAGTATCCCTGAGAAATCGTGATAGATCATTCTCATTCGTGATTGCGTACAGTTGACCTACATTTGTTTTCCTAACTAGAATTTTCCCATCCCATGTGAAGCATTGGTGTATTGTGTCATTATTCTCCCGCTTAAGTTTCCTGACTCTATACAGGAGGTTCTGACGTTTTTTGGTAAGACACTCATTTATGTATACCTCTTTCTTTACTTTAATAGATGCAATAATTAAGTCTTTTTTCCTGTCATGTGAGTGGAATCTAAGCATAACACTTTTTCTACCATGGGATCCTAGTAACCTGGCTTCCTTTATTTCTGACTCTGGTACTGTAACTTTTATTTGGTCCTTTATGATCTGGATAGTAATTTCTTTACTGTTTGTTTGGTTCATATCACTGGGAAAAAGTGGACTGCTAACTATTACTGCGTCCGATAGTTTATCTTGTTTAGTTTTATCTTCTTGTAGAGCAAAGTAGTCACTGAACTGGTTATCTAAGTTATTCTTCCATTCTTTTACTGCTTCTTCAACCTTTGTATTAAGAGATATTATTTGTTCTGCATGGCTATCTATGACTGTTTGGATGGTCTTGCCACAGTTAGTCATTCCTGGTGTTGATAACTTTTGTTCAAGACTGAGGATTTTGTTCTCGAGTTGTGTCATCCTGGTGTCTTGTTTTGTTAGTGTCTCTCGAAGATTCATATTTTCAATAACTAAGGTGGAGATGCATGACTTTAGGGTATCTGGATCGTTGGTCATACCTGAGAGACTACTTGGTAGGTTGAATCCGGGAAAGAGAGGGGTGGATGGGCTGAGGGCAACCATGTTTGTTGTTATTGTTGTGGTGTCGCCTTGAGCGGTGGTGAGAGGGGTGGTAGCTGGGCTGGCGTCCTCCTGGCTACACTTGTAGAATAGTTGATTTTTCAGTGTTTTCTTGCTGGCCTTGGTGCTGTTTCCTCTGAGATTGCGCCTCATAATACTACAGGAATTGTTGTAGTTAAGAAGTTGTAGTTATACAAAGCTTAGGGTTACGTTGTTCGGCTGGCAGCGGGGTGTTGCTTTGGGTTTGAGGGCAGTCTTCCTTTGATCTCTATTATTTTCGATTTGCAGGTTTCACTGTTGGTAATCTTTGGTCATTCCAGGTGCTACATTGGGTAGTGCAGCTTTGCTTGCAACTAGGTCATCATAGGAGCATTGGTGGCTCTGATAGTTGGAGAAAAGTACGGAGCTTGGAGGTCGCTGCTGTTGCTGCCACTGCCGCTTAGCGTTGTTGGAGAGTAGCACAGGGCTAACCGTGATATACACTCGTAATGCACCATAAAACTGAAACAAAAAAGCTATTTTCTCTACATAGATTATCATATTATCATATATAGCAGTAAATGTGTAGAGAACCTAGGATAACCCAAAAAAGTCAGACAAAGTGACTTACTTCTAGTACCTGGCTTGGAGTTGCCATATATGATTTTTGGATTTTTTTTTCTCATTTGTTAGTTGGGCTATATTTGTGAAACTTGAGCAATGTATGATGGAATGATGTTTCTTAACGTACACAAAAATGAAAGACATCAGACGATAAATAATGGAGTTTACTTCAGTCATTAGCATCCCCTTAGCGGTATATTTTCGTATGGTTTTTATGGATTTATTCTCATTTTCTTGGTCTCCTTTGATAGTATGGAAAATATATTACAGAAACAGGTATGATTTTGATTGGTTTCATGATGAAAAGTACCTTGAAATTGAGCTCAAAATAGCAGAAATGTTCGATTTTTGCTGATGTTCAATGAACTTTCTTGTGTAAGTCAAGTTGGGTAACTTTATTAAGTGTATTCTAACCTAACCACTCTGCAATCCAGCAAATTCAATAATTTGACACACTACAGGTCCCAATGATGCCAGACTTGTGATGGCCGACCTGTACTATACTGTATTTTATTTTTTTATTGTTTTTTAATGCCTAGTTCTATTGCTAGCTTAATATATGTTAGTGTAAACTTGTTATTTTGGATTTTTTTATGAATTTATAAGTGGAAAAAAAGGGTGTTCCACAATACAGCGATTTCCGCTTTATGGCGGTAGCCTGGAACCTAACGTGCCGTATAAGTGAGGCCCCACTGTACATCTCTTTTGTCAAGTACGTATTTATATGCTTGATGACCATCCTCATTATTAAACAGCAAAGATTTTACACATGACTACATCAGTCAAGAAAAACTCTCATGACGAAATAAAGAAGGTAAAGCCTAGAAAAGACATGATGAACCATACACAACAGTATAAAGATATGAACACAACAGGACACCGACTTACAAATCCCCAGAGTTATATTCAAATTGCACTTACAAATGTATAAAGTACAAACACTCTTCATACTATTCTTTTCTATACATACAACTTGTTTTTTCGTAAGTCGGTGACCTGTAATTAATTCTGTATAGAAATTCATTACCTTAAAATATTTGCTTATTTCTACAGAGGGGCATGTCTTCATGTGCCGCTCCAGTGTAGTAATACTGGAAAACATGCGGCTGCAACGTGTACATTTCCTGTTCCCTGAAGAAATTGTTTTTATTAAACAGCATGAAAAACAAAGATATTTAGAGAATGAAAATTTACTTTAAAACATTTTCATAAATATAACAGACTTACAGAGATACAGCAATATAAATTCAATCCAGTACAGCTGGTCCTCACTTAGCTATGTACTTGTTTACCGACGCCTTGGACTTATGATGGCTCTCTGACCAGTATTCATACCTAAATAATGTATATTATAGCTGATTTCCTCTATTCTGTTTATTTCAATATACAGTGGACCCCCGGTTAACGATTTTAATCCGTGCAAGAGGGGTAATTGTTATGCGAAATAATCGTTATGTGAATGAATTTTCCCCATAAGAAATAATGGAAATAAAATTAATCCGTGCAAGACACCCAAAAGTATGAAAAAAAAAATTTTACCACATGAAATATACATTTTCCCACACACAAAGAGAAGGATACATGCACAATAGTAGAGTAGTACATGCACAGTATATATTGTGCATGTACTAGTCTACTAAATGAAGAATAAATGACACTTACCTTTATTGAAGATGCAGCAATGACTGATGAAACACTGTGTCCTGGGAGTGCCTTTTCCTCCTGAGTACTGTAGGTCCTGTTTGGCATTTTCTTCCAGAACAGGCCTTATCACACTGTGTATGCCACTACGATTCTTAAATCTCTCAAACCAACCTTTGCTGGCTTTAAATTCACCAATATGAGCACTAGTTCCAGGCATTTTTCCCTGTTCACCTGGGTGTTAGTCGACTGGTGTGGGTTGCATCCTGGGAGACAAGATTAAGGACCCCAATGGAAATAAGTTAGACAGTCTTCGATGACACTGACTTTTTTGGGTTATCCTGGGTGGCAAATCCTCTGGGGTTAATTGTTTCTTGGTATTCTCAATAAGCCACACCAACAACGGTGCTACAGCAGCAGCAGCAGCTGACAGTGCAGCAGCAGCAGCAGCTGACAGTGCAGCAGCAGCAGCAGCTGTACCACCAATAGTAGCGATGGTTGATTGGGGTTTATTATACAACCTGGCCAGCTCGGAGACATGCACTCCACTTTCATACTTATCAATGATCTTTTTCTTCATCTCTATTGTAATTCTCACCCTTATTGCTGTAGGGTTGGCACTAGAAGCTTTCTTGGGGCCCATGGTCACTTATTTTCCAGAAAAAGCACCGAAAACACTGTAATAATATGAAATATTCCGATTGTATGCTTGGATGTTACCGCGGAGGCTGGCTGGTAAACAATGCCACCGGCGGAACATGTGAGCGTGGCTCAGGCCGCACATTGGACGCGTCTCGGACGAAAATCGGTAAGCGGGTTTTTAAGCGGTATGTGAGGCAAAATTTTTGCAATTAAAGTAAGCGGTATGCGAAATAATCGCTATGTGATGCCATCGTTATGCGGGGGTCCACTGTACAGTGGAACCCTGGATTTTGGCCGTAATCCGTTCCAGAAGGTCAGCCTAAATCCAAAAAGGCTGAAAACCGAAGTAATATTTCCCATAAGAATTAATGTAAATACATGTTCAATTAATCCATTCCAGGCACCCAAAAATAAAGGATTAACTATAATTTTACAAACACAAAACAATGAGAAAGAAATATAAAGCAATAATTTTACTAATAAATGAATATTACATACCTTCACTGAAGACTCTTGTTGGAGTATTGAAGAAGGCAAGGAGGGGGGAGAGAGAGGAGAGCTTAATGTTTGGAAGGGAAATCCTCCTCCTCAAGGACTGCAGGTATTAAGTCTCTCTCTGAGGTTACTTCCCTTCTTTGTTTTTTGCTGGCACTAGGACCAGCTTGAGAGTTACTGCACCCCTGTCACACAAAAAACTGTCCAGAGAGGTTTGTTTCTGGCATCTCTTTAAGATTTGCCTGACATGGGACAAGGTTTTGTCACTGAACATGTTGCAGATATGGCTTGTTTCAGCTTGGTCAGGGTGACATTTCTCCACAAAACTTTGCACCTCCCTCCACTTTGCACAAATGTCCTTAACCTTTTGACTGTTTACGCCATATAAATACGTCTTATGCGCCACTGTTTCTGACGTATATATACAGTGGACCCCCGCATAGCGACCTTAATCCGTGCAAGAGGGCTGGCTGTTATGCGAAATGTTCGGTATGTGAATGAATTTTCCCCATAAGAAATAATGGAAATAAAATTAATCCGTGCAAGACACCCAAAAGTATGAAAATTTTTTTTTTTTTACCACATGAAATGTTAATTTTAGTACACACAAACTGAAAAAGGCATGCACAATTACATGACACTTACTTTTATTGAAGATCTGGTGATGATTGATGGGATGGGAGGAGGGGAGAGAGAGTGTTAGTGTTTAGAAGGGGAATCCCCTTCCATTAAGACTTGAGGTGTCGAGTCCTTTTCTGGGGTTACTTCCCTTCTTCTTTTAATGCCACTAGGACCAGCTTCAGAGTCACTGGACTTCTTTCGCACAACATATCTGTCCATAGTGGCCTGTACCTCTCGTTCCTTTATGATTTGTCTAAAGTGGTTCACAACATTGTCATTGTAACAGTCACCAGCACGGCTTGCAATAGCTGTGTGAGGGTGATTTTCATCAAAAAAGGTTTGCACTTCAAGCCATTTTGCACACATTTCCTTAATCTTTGAAGTAGGCAATTCCTTCAATTTCTCTCTCCCCTCCTTTGAACCAGTTTCCCCAGGTCTGGCCTCTTGTTCTTGAAGTTGATCTATCAGCTCATCAGTGGTTAGTTCTTCATTGTCCTCCTCCACCAACTCTTCCACATCCTCCCCACTAACCTCCAACCCCAAGGACTTCCCCAATGCCACAATTGATTCCTCAACTGGTATACTCCTCTCAGGGTTAGCCTCAAACCCTTCAAAATCCCTTTTGTCTACACATTCTGGCCACAGTTTCTTCCAAGCAGAGTTCAAGGTCTTCTTAGTCACTCCCTCCCAAGACTTACCTATAAGGTTTATACAATTGAGGATATTAAAGTGATCTCTCCAAAACTCTCTTAGAGTCAGTTGAGTTTCTGAGGTCACTACAAAGCACCTTTCAAACAGAGCTTTTGTGTACAGTTTTTTGAAGTTTGCAATAACCTGCTGGTCCATGGGCTGCAGGAGAGGAGTGGTATTAGGAGGCAAAAACTTCACCTTAATGAAGCTCATGTCCCCATAAAGTCACTCTGCCACGTCTGTAGGATGACCAGGGGCATTGTCTAACACCAGGAGGCACTTAAGTTCTAATTTCTTTTCAGTTAGGTAATCTTTGACATTGGGGGCAAATGCATGGTGTAACCAGTTATAGAAAAAGTCCCTAGTGACCCATGCCTTACTGTTTGATCTCCACAGCACACACAAATTATCCTTGAGGACATTCTTTTGCCTGAACGCTCTGGGAGTTTCAGAGTGATACACTAATAAAGGCTTAACTTTGCAATCACCACTAGCATTGGCACACATCAACAAAGTAAGCCTGTCTTTCATAGGCTTATGTCCTGGGAGTGCCTTTTCCTCCTGAGTAATGTAGGTCCTGCTTGGCATTTTCTTCCAGAACAGGCCTGTTTCATCACAATTAAACACTTGTTCAGGTTTCAGTCCTTCAGTTTCTATGTACTCCTTGAATTCCTGCACATATTTTTCAGCTGCTTTGTGGTCCGAACTGGCAGCCTCACCATGCCGTATCACACTATGTATGCCACTACGCTTCTTAAATCTCTCAAACCAACCTTTGCTGGCCTTAAATTCACTCACATCATCACTAGTTGCAGGCCTTTTTTTAATTAAATCCTCATGCAACTTCCTAGCCTTTTCGCTTATGATCGCTTGAGAGACGCTATCTCCTGCTAGCTGTTTTTCATTTATCCACACCAATAAGAGTCTCTCAACATCTTCCATCACTTGCGATCTTTGTTTCGAAAACACAGTTAAACCTTTGGCAAGAACAGCTTCCTTGATTGCCTTTCTGTTGCCCACAATAGTAGAGATGGTTGATTTGGGTTTCTTGTACAACCTGACCAGGTCGGTGATACGCACTCCACTTTCATACTTATCAATTATCTCTTTCTTCATCTCTATTGGAATTCTAACCCTTATTGCTGTAGGGTTGGAACTAGAAGCTTTCTTGGGGCCCATGGTCACTTATTTTCCAGAAACAGCACCGAAAACACTGTAATAATACGAAATATTCCGATTGTATGCTTGAATGTTACCGCGGAGGCTGGCTGGTAAACAATGCCACCGGTGGAACATATGAGGCTGGCTCAGGCCGCACATTGGACGCGTCTCGGACGAAGGGCGCTGAGCGGGTTTTTGGGCGGTATGCGGGGCAAAATTTTAGCGATCAAAGCGTCCGGTATGCGGATTGTCCGTTATGCAAGGCGTCCGGTATGCGGGGGTCCACTGTACTCAAAAATTCTAGCGGCTTCAAATCAAGCAGGAGAAACCTGGTAGGCCCACATGTGAGAGAATGGGTCTGTGTGGTCAGTGTGCACCACAAAAAAATCCTGCGGCATGCAGTGCGTAATGAGAAAAAAAAACTGACCGTTTTTTTGGATTAAAACGCCGACTTTGAAGTGTATTTTCGTATAGTATTTATCGTTGTATTCTCATTTTCATGGTCTTAGGTGATAAAATGGAAAACATATTACAGAAATAGAGATGATTTTCATTACTTTCACGATGAAAACGACCTTGAAACTGAGCTCAAAGTAGCGGAAATGTCCGATTTTTACCAATGTTCAGGAGTAAGCAAATCACACCACACGTCCAATACACGTCAACTGGAGAGTCTAATATTCTTTCACTAGTGCACTGATATTATTTATACCATTTTTAAAATAATGCAGTAGTCTGCATACCAGTAAATTTTGTATTTTTTTGTATGAATAAAAAATAAAATAGAAAGCAATAGTAACATAAGAGGGGCCTAGAGATGTGACTAATGAACAGAGGATATGTTATTTTAGTGCCAAGAATGTCTACCTTGTTTATTCTGGACCCAATTTTGAAAATGGCATCTTTTTTTATTTGTGTGAAATTGGCCAAATTTCCAATTTCTGACCACTTTATTGGGTAGTTCAAATTAATAAATGGGCAGTTTCTTGTACTCAACTGATAGATAAAATGGAGTTCTAAAGAAATAGCTATAAGTTTGGTCAACTGGAACAACGGAATTGGCTAAAAACAGGGCTCAAAGTCGGCAAAATCGCCGATATGTATATGTCGCCGAGACCGCTAACTTCGTGGGAGTGTAATTCCGTGAGTTTTTGACCAAATTTCGAACTTTTGGTGTCATTACCATCAGGAAAAAATTCTCTATAATTTCATAAGAAAAAATAATTTTTTTTTTCAAAAATTTTGCGACATAGAATGACAGTTTCAAAAAGGGACCTGCGACAGTCAAAGGTTAATCACTGAAGAAGGCACATTTTTCCCTCTCTCTTCCTCCTACTCTCAAGCAATTTCCTCAGATGTGGTCTGTTGCTGTTGCAGATGAAGGTCTTGCAGCTCTTCAGTGGTTAGCTCTTCCCTGTGGTCCTCCACCAACTCTTCCACATCCTCGCCACTCACCTCCAACCCCATGGACTTTCCCAAAGCCACAGTACATTCCACAACAGGCAGAGGGTCGACAGGGTCATGGTCAGCCTCAAACCCTTCAAAATCCTTCTCTTGGACACATTCTGGCCACAATTTTCTCCAAGCAGAGTTCAAAGTGCTGGAAGTCACTCCCTGCCAAGCCTTATCTATAAGGCTTATACAATGGAGGATATTGAAGTGATTCCTCTAGAACTCTCTTAGGGTCAAGTCAGTGTCCAAGGTCACTTCAAAGCACCTTTGAAACATTGCTTTCATGTAGAGTTTTTTGAAGTTAGAAATGACCTGCTGGTCCATGGGCTGGATGAGAGGAGTGGTGTTAGAAGGCAAGAACTTCACTGTTATAAAACTTAACTCCATAGACAAGTGGTCTACCAAGTTTGGAGGATGAGCAGGAGCACTGTCCATTACCAGGAAGCACTTGAGTGGCAATTTATCTTCCTGGAGGTATTTTTTCACAATCAGGCCAAACACTTCATGGATCCAGTCAATGAAAATTTGCCTTATTATTAGCTTCCCGCAACACACACAATTTACTCTTGACAACATTGTTTTTCTTGAACACTGGGATTTTCAGTGATACACCAGTAAAGGCTTCACTTTGAAATCCTCACTAGCGTTACCACAGAACAAAAGAGTAAGCCTATCCTTCATAGGCTTGTGTCTTGGCAGTGTCTCTTCCTCCTGCATGATGTAGGTCCTCTTTGGCCTTTTCTTCCAAAAGAGGCCGGTTTCATCACAAATAACCCCTAAACGGTCCAAACGTATATATACGTTCTTACGCGGAGCACCCCAAATGTATATATACGTTTTAATTTTCCTGCCTCCAAATTTGGCACGATTGCCCTGAGATGCCTGGTCAGCATAGAATGGGTCTTAAGACTCAGTGTGCACCATATTAAAAAAATCTGGGACCACTTAGTACCTTGTGGGAGTGCCAGTTAAAGT